>NC_138887.1:81760590-81929900 GCF_965194825.1 Balaenoptera physalus | reverse complement strand
TAGTATGCATAGCATTAACCAAAGTTCAATATTTGGTTATATATATATATTTTTTCAGTGAGGTAAAATTTACATACAACAAAGTGCACACACCTCAAGTATACCATTCAATGATTTTTGACAAGTGGATACACTTGTGTAACACAAATCCTGATCAAGATACAGAATATTCCATCAGTCCAGCAAGTTCCCTCATGTTTCTTCTTTCATCCTCACAACTTCAGAGGCAAATACTGTTCTGATTTTTTTTTCCAATGTAGATTAGTTTTACCTGTTTTAGAAATTCAGATAAATGGAATCACATAGTAAGTACTCTTATATAAATCTTTTTTTCACTCAGCATAATGTTTAAAGATTCATCCACATTTTTATGTGTTCCAGAATTTGTTTCTTTATACTGCTGATTAGTAATTCCATTGTATGAATACACCTCAGTTTGCTTAACAATTATAGCTGCTGTGAATGTTTTTTAAGTCTCTGGGGAAATGCTTTCACAACTGTTGGCTACATACCTAGGAGTGGAATTGCTGGGTCATAGAGTAGATGCATGTTTAATTTCATAGGAAACTGTCAATCCTTTTCCCAAAGTGATTATACTATCACCACTGTATGAGAGTTCAGGTTGTTCTATGTTCTCCCAACATTTAGTATTGTCAGTCTGCTTTTTCAAATTATTATTTATTTTAGCTATTCATGAAAGTAGTAATATCTCACTGTGGCTTTAACTTGTATTTCCCTGATAATTAATGATACTGAGTATCTTTTAAATGGCTTATAGGCCATTAATGTATCTTCCATTGTGATGTGTCTATTTAAGTCAATCCAAATTGAGTTGTTTGGTTTTTCAAATTTTTGAGGTGTAGGAGTTCTTTACATATTTTAGATACTAATTCTTTGTCAGATATATGTCTTGCAAATATTTTATATTAGTCTATGATATATTTCTTTTGTATTTCATTAACACTGTCTTTTTATGAGCAAAAGTTCAAAATTTTGGTATAATCTATCAATTTTTCAATGGTTATTGCTTATCCTGTCTAAGAAAACTTTGCTATTCCAAGTTGTGAAGATATTCTCCTCTATCTTTTTCCAGAAGCTTTAGAGTTTTCACTTTTACATTTAGGGCTGTGATTCCCTCTTGAATTAACTGTGTATCACGTGAGGTAGGGGGTCAAGGTCCATTGTTTTTCCATTTGGGTACCTAGTTCCGGTACCCAATCTATTTTTAAAAAATATTGTACTTTATATGTTTTTGTAAGATCCCTCAAATATTTTTGAAACAAGCAATAATTGGATTCTGCCTAAAGGCCAGAGGATGCCCTCATGAGTCTCCTTGCAGTGCTGTGATGGGTAATATTCTCCCAACATAGACATATTAAAATATAATTCCCCTCCTCCACAATAAAAGGTGCTCTGTGTTTCCTTTAGCCTTGGCCGTAAGTTATTCACTTTCCTGCCTCTCCAGGAGTGGTGAAATGCTGCTGTGCACTCACTTGACCAGGATGGTTAGCTTGTTCCTACCGGGTCTTGTGGAGATGAAGCAGCAAGATGCTTAGGAGGATTGTCTTTGGTCTGAGTAGCCTAATGGGTTTTTACAGGCCTCCAGGGTTTATCTTCAGCACTTTGGGAGAGCGTTTGTTCTACAGAACTTTTTAAAGGTAGAGAAGTTAGACTCTGATAAGATCTAGAGGCAGAGCAAATCTGTGCTCTGGTTCTTTTGGTAAATTTGATTCTGGGTTCTCAGTCCTGAGTGCCAGTTGTTAAGTGGAGACTTTCATGTACACTCTTTTAAACTGTTTTTCCTACCTTTCTCCTTTTTGCTCAGCAAAGAGAATCAGACCCTGTATGTATGTATTTATATAGTATGTGTGTGTGTGTGTGTGTGTGTATATATATATATATATATACACACACACACACATACACTTATGAAAGTATATGTACTAGTTACGAAAATAATAAATAATATAAGCTCATTGTTGAAAACTTTGATAATACAATGTACAAAGAAGAAAGTTCAAATCAGCTATAATCTAACACCCAGAGATAAGCCGTGGTGTCATTTTTTGGTCAACTTTGATTTTGAATCTTGGTTCTGCCTGTTACTAGCTTGGCACCTCTTTTTTTTTTTTTCCAGCTTGGCACCACTTTGACTCTAACCCCCCATCTGGGAAATGGGAATAACTTCCTTCATGGACAAGCTGTAAAAATGAAAGATGATATATGTAAAATCTTTGGCAAATAATAGATACTAAATAAATATAAGTTCACCTATTGAAGGGTATAGAAAGTGAGTGGGTGTAGGGAAAAAAAAATCTCAGTTCCCTTCCCTCCCCCCCCCATTTTAAGTTCTGTTATTAAACTCCTTTAAAGCAGGCACAACTAGAGGGGCAGAACACAGGATAGTGGTTGCTAGGAGCTAAGGGTGAGCCAGCAGTCGATTAAAAAGGGGAAACTGTTCTATATCTTGATTGTGATGGTAACTACACAACTGTATGTGAGGTTTAAAACTCACAGAACTATACACTTAGAGGGTGAATTTTATTGTATACAAATTATACTTCAATAAACCTGACTTTAAAAAATACTCCTTTAAAACAAAGTCCTAAATTTCTTCATTGATTTAAATTGGTCCTTCCAGGTCCTCTCAGCATTTCCCCTCCAGTTTATCTCTTTTCTAGACACTTGAGGCTTTTTACCTTCCTGATGGCGTTCTGAATGTTGGTTTAGCTCTCCTGTTAATTGTTACACTGGATTCTTTGTTCCCTGTCTCCCTGCTTTGCTGCCTATTTTATTTCCCTCTTTTGAATTGACACTCTGTTGAGCTAGCTTCAGCTGTGCTTAGCAAACCAAATGTATCGCTGTTTCACTTGCTTTTTTGTGTGTGTGTGACAGAAATGTTTTGATCAGGGCAACTAATTAATTATAGTGAGCAAGGTAAGAGAAAAGCAGATCCTGAGTCCTTGTGTTAATGGTTAAACAGACATCCTTTAAAATCTTCTAGATTGTTCCTTCTACTATGAACAAAGGACTTGGAACAATTTTTATGCTGCAAAAAAAGTAGAACACAGGCTCACAGTGGAACTTGTTATAGCTACTTGTTGTAGCTCAGTTAAAACAGATGCAGCTATTTGAGGTATATCTGATCACATAGTACATCCTGAAATTTCCAGGACAGTTTGGATATCAAATATTCCATGCCAAGTTCTCTCTAAGACACTCATATTGTGTAGACCAGACAAATGTATCTTGATTTTGGTTTGTAAGATATTGTTGCCAGACTCATAAGTTAAATTTATTAATTCTTTCTTTATTTTTCCATTCTGCAAGTATTTACTGAGCACCTACTACTGAGTGCTAGGCTCTCTAGCAGGCTCTGGAGAAACAGATAAATAAAATCTTTCTTGAGAAGCTAATGTTGTTCAGTCTGGGGGATGGACAGGCTAACAAATGAGTTCAGTTTCTCTAGAAAACAACTGCATACAGGAAAAGACCAGAGATAAGTCAATTCATGTACAATATAATTTACTGAGAAGCTTTTAAACTTTACTGTATAGACATATATTTTAACTGCATAAGTAATATAGACTTGTTTTAACACACCAGTATTAGGAAGATTTTATTAGACAGCCCTCTATTAAAAATGTAGTATTTAAGTAAATGTATAATATTGCATATATTTATATATTTTCAACAGGAGAGATTGTAATCTATTCCCAGGGTTTTCACTAGTATAACTTTTGGTTAGAAATCTTCCTCTGACTAGCTTGACCACCTTGCAATTACTTCTAATAACAGCTGGTATGTCCTGAGTTCTGCCAAAGGCAAGGTAATTTGTAGACACTTTTTCTATTACTCATGCAACTTGGTGGAGTAGGCATTGTTCTTCCACTTTATAGACTAGGTGGAGAGTGGGTTTCAGAGAGGGTGAGTGACTTGTCCAGTGCCACCAGCCGACTGGAGGTGGAGGGGAGATCTAATGTGCCTGACTGAAGGCAGTGTACTCTTCTCCAGGCTACACAGCCCTTCATTGTTGGGGAGCTTTTAACTGCGTATCAGGCATGCATTTATTTAAATCTCCGCTGCTACCGGAAAGGAAAGTGAGAAAGGGGGACGTAATTAAGATGCAGCTACTGCCAAAGCATCCCTCGTAATCCAATATTCTCGCTGCAGCCAGAGAGATCCTTGTAAGTGCCAATTGGGCCATGTCTCTCCATTCCTCAGAATCTTCTGATTAATTTTTTAAAATTAATTAATCAATTAATTAATTTTAATTTTTCTTTTTTTTTTTTGGCTGCATTGGGTCTTCATTGCTGTGAGTGGGCTCTCTCTAGTTGCTGTGAGCAGGGTCTACTCTTCGTTGCGGTGCACGGGCTTCTCACTGGGGTGGCTACTCTTGTTGCTGAGCATGGGCTCTAGGCGCTCAGGCTTCAGTAGTTGTGGCTCACAGGCTCTAGAGCGCAGGCTCAGTAGTTGTGGCTCATGGGCTTAGTTGCTCCGTGGTATGTGGGATCTTCCCGGACCAGGGCTCGACTCCGTGTCCCCTGCATTGGCAGGCGGATTCTTAACCACTGCACCACCAGGGAAGTCCCCTCTTGTGATTAATTTATTAATTCATTATTTATTTTTAAGGTTTAAAAATTTTTGTTATTGAGGTAACATTGGTTTATATCATTATATAAGTTTCACATGTACAACATTATCTTTCTACTTCTGTATACACCACAGTGTGCTCACCACCGAAGGTTTAGTTTCCATCTGTCACCATACGTTGATCCCCGTTACCTATTTCATCTTCCCCCACCCTTTCCCCTCTTCCCTTCTGCTCTGTTCTCTGTATCTACATGTTTGTTTTTGTTTGGTTTTATTTATTTGTTCATTTATTTTGTTGTTGGCTCCCAGCTGTGTTAGGCACACGGGTCTGTTCCTGTCTTTCCAGCCACATGTAAGCATACTCTATCCTGCCCTCCCCTGGAGATGCCCTAGCCATGCTGGCCTCTTTTTGTCTTTTTCTTTCCCTATGTCCTCCTGTCCCTGGGCCTTTTCTCCTGCACTTCCTTTTGCCTAGAAGACTGTCCTTAAGCCCTTCCACCTTCCACCTTAAGCCCTTAAGCCCTTCTCACCCATCAGTTAACTCTGCCTCTGGTTCTCAGTGCACTGTGGCCCCTTCAAAAAGCCTGTCCTACTGCACCAACCGTCAGCACACATGCCCACGTATTCACCTGCATCACCCCTTCGTGGAGGCCATCATCAGGTGGTCATTTACAGACAGATGCAATCTGATTCTGTAAAAATGCCTCCTCCAGGAGAGAGCTCTAGGGGGGCAGGGATGCTGCAGTTTTTGCTCACCATTATCCGGGACCCTAGCACTGTGTGTGCAAAGAGTAGGCACCGGAAAATAACTGTTGAAAGAAGGAATCCTTCAGTCTTTCCTGTCACCTCCACTAGACTAGGCTTCCTCAACCTACACTCTCAGTAGGACCCTGAACGTTTCCTCTTTAGTCCTGTAATTAGAGACTTGGATGATTATTTGATTATTTGTCTCTTCCCCTGAGGGCCTCATAAAGGCAGGGGCCTCATGTTTACTTTCCTCATCATGGTGAGCTTAGCACAGCGCCTGCACAGAGGATGCCCTCTATAAATTTTTGTTGAATGGGCAAGCTAGGGGCCTGTTGACAAAAAGGGAGTGATTCAGAGGTCTGAGTATAAAGGCTACATAAACTGGCTCATTATCTACTAATTCAAATTTGTATTAATTTAATAAATCATCTAGTAGTGGTATTAGCAACTCTCAAGCTGAATAAAACATCACTGCTACAAACAATACCCAAGGAGATCCTTCACACTGGCCTGAAGCCCCTTCCTATGGTCAGCTCTCTGGCCATTGAAGGTAAATTCCTTCTGTTCTAGGCAGAGGCAGATTCTCCACGAGAAGCTGAAGCTTTGGGACTGTCACTTGCGGCACACCTTCCAGGGCCCTGGGAGGATCTTTAGCAACATGTGCACAGGGTCATATGCTTTTAAAAAATTAGCAAAAATAAGATATTTTAAATCACAATTAAAGGCCCTGTCTCTATCCACTCTGACTTTCCTTCTGTCACCTTATCGGGGGGATTAGAGTAGCCATGGGCATCCTGAGGCTCTGACTAAGAGGAAGTTGAGTTGGGGACACATCGAGCTTAGCTTTAGTGGGATATGTAATTTTCAGACAATTCTATGTATAGTTAAGTCATGGCTATTAGTCCCACCGTCGAAATGGCTTCTGGGAAAACCCCTCCTGCCCACGGTGACAACCTACCTAGTATTGTGACACCAAGTTGGTGGCTAGTATCAATGAAGTTCCTTCTGAGAATCACTTGCTTTGGTGCTGAAGGCTATGAGGTTATTCGTGGTGGTTTCTCTATAATCCCCATACTTCCTGATTTCCTGAAAATGGCCTTTTGATCTTTGCTCTCTTGGTCTATCCAATGGTGGTGTCAGCCTCTAACTCCCTGAATTATCAGCATTTTAGGAATTACCTAAAACACTCAGAAGCTTCTTTTTTCCTGGCTGAACTCTGACCAGGCAACAAAAGCTCTGCCTGTGGCATTGGTATAACCTTCATGGCAGAGCTGTCTCTTTGGGCACCTTAAGTGCCTATCACCCCATCTTTGTTCCCTTATCCTTCTCATGTGCCCCATGGAACCCACAGGCCAAGAGGCACACTGCTCTCTCCCCAAGACCCAGAACAATGCCCCTAAATTGTGCCCTGGAAAAACAGACGATTCATAAGCGTGAAAAAAGGCAGACAGCAGAGTGAGAAGGAGGGAGAGAGAGAAGACGAGGGGAAGAAGACTGAGAGCAGGATGATTAAGGAAGATGATGATGAGGGCACTAGATGGACTGGCTGAGAAAGATGCAGAAAAGAGAACAAAGCTGAGCTCTTCCCTTGCCAGATGTGCGTGTGTGGAATCACATCCTTACCCAGAGCTGGCTGGGGTCAGGTGCCAAGGTGAGGACGGACCATGCTCACCTCTCTCCTGGATCACTGTGAGAGTTTCCTAGCTGGTTTCCCAGCTTCCATCCCTGCCCTCCTAAGCCCTTCTCACCCCAGCAGCCCAGGGATCCTCTTCAAATATGAGTCAGCACATGCCACTCCTCTGCTCTCGTACTCTCTGACCTCACTTCCGTCCTCTGTCCCCACCCTCAGTTGGTTCCAGCCGGACTCGCTGTTCCTCAAATATGCTAGGCCTCCAATAAAAATGTTAAAAAAAAAAAAAAATGCTAGGCCTGCTCCGGCCTCAGGGCCTCTGCTCAGCTGTTCCCTTTGGCTGGAAGGCTGCCCCTCAAATGTCCACCTGCTGCTCTCCTGCATCCACCGAGTCCCCGCCTCACTCAGGCTCTTCTGGTCACTCCATCAAAGATGACAACCCTCCCAATGTCCCTTTCCTTTCTAACATAATATATAATCTATTTATTTATTTGTGTTGTCTGTCTTCTTCCACTAGAGTGTAAGCTCTAGGGCAGGGATTTTTGTTTGTTCACTGCTGAATCTCCCTCTTCAAGCATAGCGCCTGGCACAGAGTAGGAGCATACTAAATATTTGTTGAAAGAATGACCTCATGAGGCAGGTGCTATTATTAAGCACATTTTATAGAAGATAAAACTTCGGCTTGCCAGTGTAAAGTAACCTGCCCAAGATCACATGGTGAAGTGAAAGAGCAAGTGTTGAACCCAGTCATGTCTGTTTCAAAAGCCTGTGCTTATAAATGCTTCACTGTAACACAGTCTTCCTACGGCTGTGAACTGCTAAGAGCTGCTAATCGCTTCTCACATCAGCCTTTCTTTCTGGTTAACCAGACCACTGGGCCTTCAGATGGCCTTCCTGAGTTGCAAGGTGAGTATTTAACGACAGAAAGGGATGAAGAACTAAATCATAACGCATGTGCTATGTGAGGAATTGAACGAACAGCTTTATGTCCACTTGGTTGAGAACAGAGATGTGGACTTGCTGAGGCCAGCCTCACCTGCGCTGTCTCGGAGTGGAAGAGGGCTGCCTCCGCAGGCAGGATCGCCCACAGGCAGGCCAGACACATGTTTGGGCACCAGCAAGGCAGAGGCACCAAAATAATGAAAAAAATCTTTTATGGTAGTAAGAGGCTATTAGATATTTTCAAAAACGTATAAAAGGTGTTATTGTAGGAAAAGTCAGAACTTTGCTGGACTTCCTTACAGGCATTTGACTGAAGGCATTCAGTTACATGTGGGCAGCAGCATCAACTGTTCGGCACACAGAGTCTCTGGAGGTCAGTCTGACCCTGCTGGTCCTGGCTGATGGTGCCAGTGGAGTCATTTTATCTATCATCTACTTTCATAAATGGTATATGAATGTGTATGGTTTCCATTACGTAATAAGAGGTCAGTGGGGGCAAGAACCGTTGCTTTGTGAATCCTTGAGGAATAACAGTGGTGTTTCAGGGAAGGTTGACTTACTGCTGTTATTTTAAAGTTGGAGTTGGAGGTCTGAAGTGCTCCTATTCTTGCTTCTACACCTTCTCTGATGTCACCTTTGTGAAGCCTTCTCTGTCTACCTTCCTGGGCTCCCCTCCCTTAACAATTATTCACTTCCTCTTCTGTGCTACAGATATTATTATATTTATCAGATCATATCATAATCACTTTTATCCACTTCTGATTCCCTATGAGACTTGGAACTCCTAGAAGTATATGGCTTATTCATTATTGCATCTAGATTCATCCATCTAGCCCAGGGCCTGGAACAGACTAAAGGTTCCAAAATTTTGCCAAAAGCAATTAAAACCAGACTTTGGAGGCTAGAGGAGTTTCTAAGGAAAAGGTCTTTTTTTTGGTGAATTCCTTCATAAGACATGCCGGTGCCTAGCATTGTTTACAAAGCAGGTCATACTGGAGCAATTGCTTCTGTGGCCCCTTGTTTTTCATCAGACCTTCTCTGCTGGGCTGCTCAGTGACACAGCAGGAAGAGGAGGCATGGGTGCTAAACTGTCCCTCAACACCTCCCCGATCATGCCCCCAAAACCCCAAAATGACAAAAAATAGGCTTGTGGTCCTTTGGGCTGCTTGGGCCTATCACTTCACTTCTCTGCTTTTCGGTTCCTTATTTTGTAGCAGTTATGAGTTGAGATGGGAGACCTAAGTTCCCTTCAGGCTGTGAAATCTGAGTCTTTGAGCCTACTCGTGGGCAATGCACAGCCCATAATCCTGCCCTCTTCCCACTCTCTGAAGAGCAGGTCAGACCTGGTTACCTCGGAACAAGACCCACACCGACACCTGTCCTTGTAGCTGCTGTTTTGTGACAGGTCTTTCCTTTAGCTGGGAGTGCATGTCTCCTGTAACACGTCTGTCTTCTGCTGCTTACCTCTGTGCACTACTGCTGTATCCTTGATTTTGTGGGTCAAGCCTGCTCTCAATATTCATTTTATCCAGGTTTTATCCCTATAAAAATGATGTGATAAATTTAGAACACTGCATATACCATCACGCTATTTATGTATTTTATTTTAAGCTATGTATGCTGGTCTTTTGTCTGTTTGCTCTCAGATCTATTTTCTACCATCCTCAATCTTGGGTTTTGCATCCCTGGAAGCGACTTGTCCCAGGCTCCCTTACAGACCTCGCCAAACAGAGCCAGCGATGGAACACTGGGAGATGAGAGGAGGGGAGAAGCCGGGTTATTTCCTCCCCTTCCCTCTGTTTTAGATGGTGTCTGGCAGCATCTTGCCCATGTCTCCAGAGCCTGCTGTACAACCCTCTCTCCATGGTTCCTGATTTATCCTGGAAGTGCTGCCACGGTTCCAGATTCTTCCAAGAGGCCTCAGAATCAGGGCTCCAGTAACACTGCCTTCTCCCTTCATCCCTCTAGCCCCAGGGTTGATAGTAACTTCCTGCTGTTCTCTGACCTCTCAACTCTTCCATCACCTGATTAAATTCCCTCTGCAATAGCTAGCATGGCTCCTGCAAAGTATTTTCAACTCTGACTATAATACTCTAGATATATATATATATATACATGAAAATATGAATATCTATATGAATATATGTGTATGAAACTACACATATGTATGAAGATACATGTATGTATGAAAACACACAGAAAAAGATCTGGAAGTTTACACATGAAACTGTGAACAGTGATTTTATGACTGGGAAAAAGAATGGGGCTGGGTTGGTATGGAATTGTGAAGGAGAATGATAGCTTTTTAAAAATAGCTTTACTGTGGCATAATTTACATATATAAGACCATAACATTCATATGTATGTATATGTGTCATTTAGCTTTTTTTTTTTTTACAATGAGCATGTATTCACATATTGCTTATCTAATATTAAAAATAAATAATTAGGACTGCCCTGGTGGCGTAGTGGTTAAGAATCCGCCTGCCAATGCAGGGGACACGGGTTCGAGCCCTGGTCCGGGAAGATCCCACATGCCGCAGAGCAACTAAGCCCGTGCGCCACAACTACTGAAGCCCACATGCCCTAGAGCCCTTGCGCTGTAACTACTTAGACCCCGCGCCACAACTACTGAAGACCGTGTGCTCTAGGGCCCATGTGCCACAACTACTGAGCCCACGTGCTGCAACTACTGAAGCCTGCACCCCTAGAGCCCGTGCTCTGAAACAAGAGAAGCCACCGCAATGAGAAGCCAACGCATCGCAACAAAGAGTAGCCCTCACTCACCACAACTAGAGAAAAGCCCGCGCGCAGCAATGAAGACCCAATGCAGCCAAAAATAAAGTAAAATAAATAAATAAATAAATAAATAACATAAATAGCAGGAGTGGGGCAGCTTTAAGCCATGTAGGGAAAGCCTTGCAGGTGACACTAACATTCATTCATGCAACAAATATTTTTAATTTACTATGTGCCAGGCACTGAGGGTCCATCAGTGAACAATATGGCCATGATCCCTGCTCATATTATCTGAAGTAATTAAATACACAATTATGTCAGTACTAATTAATTATGAAGAAGAGGGCAACAAAAGCCCTAACCTGGTCAGGGAAGGCTTCTCTGAGGAAGTGACTCACTCGCTAAGAGCTGAAGGATAAGCAGTTAAAGCTTAGCTGCTGGAGGGAAATAGACAGACAATATGAGATGGTAAAGCGGGGCTGCCACTGAGTGCTTCCCTGGTTCCTGTTCTCAGGGAAGCTGTTCTAACAACAGAGTTTGCTAGAAGGTGTTCCTCGTTGGAACCCATAATGGGATGCCAGTCAACGGGAAGTGTGGGGAGGTTCTGTGGGACCAGACTTCTACTGCTGTAGCCACGCCTCCCACAGCACTGGATCCATCGTCTGCACGCCAGGTGGCTCCCACCTGGAGGAGAGGAAGCCAATGCCATGTATCCTGTAGTAGTTGACAAGGTTGGTTTGGAAGTGGCTCAAAAGCTAAGGATGCCCTGGGGTCAGCAGTGGTAACAAAGGTACCCATGTCCATCAACCCCTCATCCTTTAATGGGAACAACTGACACTTTCTCAATCTTAAGTAGAGTGGCATGCAAATGCCCAAGACAAGTGCTCAGTCCGGCCTCCATCCATATTTCTACTTCTGAGGTCTTCTTGAAATGAAATGCTGGAACTTGTGGTAAAAAGCTATTCATGAAGCAAGTCTCATTCTTTCTAAGCTCTGTATTTTTCTCTTTTTGCTTAACCTAATTCAGATTTTTTGCCTGTGTCTCAGTCTTTCCAATTCATAAACATTTTGGAAATGACTATAATCTCCTTGTTTTATTGTAAGTCACCAATCTCATTTTAGTGTAAGCCACCAATTATTCTGTGAAATTCAGTCACTTATAAAGTAGTCCATTGATTGCAATAACAGTTTAGTTACAGCTTGTCTAGGTCTCCCAAACTATGTAAAATCAGGTTATGTTTCCTTTGATGTCCAAATCACAAAGGTAACAACAGGATCTTAGCTTGACCTCAGTGTCCTGCAGCTATTTCTGGGCGTCCCCAACAGGATGTGTCATTCGTGCTTACAAATCGGCTGCTGTAACCACATAGGCCCACCTGGTCCTTTCTCTTCTGCACTGGCTCCACCAGGTCTGCTTCCTGCAGGACCACTTGGAAAGCATCAGTGCTGTCACTGCCCATCATGAAAGCAGCACTGATGGTGCCAAGTCCACAATCTCTCCCAGTGCTGCCAAGCCAGCCAGCCTTTGGGTTGTCAGAGTAGAGTGAGATTTCATGAGCAAGCAGGGAAAATGGCCTCTTCCCTCCAGCTCTGTGCTCCACTTTGGCACCTGGGATCTGATTCTACGGTGCTTTGGACTGAGAATCATAAATGTTTCTTGTGAATAGTTTTCCCAATTTCTGGCCTTCATTTATCTAACCCCTGGGGTTTAAAACCAAGTTCAAGGTTTTAAGGAGGAGACAATCTGTACCATCCCTCCAACCTTCATGGTTCTTAGCCGTGCCGGCAGCTACACTTGGGTCTGCTCTCCAAGTCACAAAACAAAGGTTCCCAACCATATTAACAGAAGCAAACAGATGCTATAGTGTCTGTGGGGGTGATAACTGTGCTGATGGGTATCAATACTAACAATCTAAAATTAGGCTCAGCTGGCCAAAATATATTTTAGTAGTGCTTAATAGTTTTAATTCACTCTAATAACTGAAATAACTAGTTTCAAGTAGATTCTGAAAATAAATCCCCCATATCACAATGTCTTTTCCAAAAAAGACTGAACACATATGCACATTTATGTCAAAACATTCCGAAGAACTACACAGGTGAGAACCTGTTTACCATGGAAACCAAGCAAGAGCTCCTCCTCAATTCTCCCCTGAGGCTGAGGTGCGCGGCGCTGTTTAAGAGCAAGGCTTGCGGTCTAGCGATGCTCTTGCCTGTGTAAGGCCCTGCTTCACCTCAGTGGGAGGCTTCCACCATTTCCTGGTGAAACTAGTAATACTGAGTATGGTCTTTGTGGGACATGGAGCTCTCAAGACAGTTATCATTCTTTCATTTAACATCCACTATGTCCCCTCCTGCTAGGGGCTTTGGGGAATTAAAAAAAAGGTATAAAACATTCTTTTTAGAAGTTTACAATGTAAAAGAAGTTCATTTTTTGAGGTCATTGTGCTAAGTGAAATAAGTCAGACAAAGACAAATACTGTATGATCTCACTTATATGTAGAATAAAAAAAAAAAACAATCTCATAGAAACAGAGTAGATTGGTGGTGGAGGAGAAATGGAAGAAGGTGGTCAAAGGGTACAAACTTCCATTTATAAGAGGAATACATTCTGGGGATGTAATGTACAGCATGGTGATTATAGTTAACAATACTTTATTGTATACTTGAAAGTTGCTAAGAGAGTAGATTTTTAAAGTTCTTACCACACACACACAGACACACAATTGTAACCATGTGAGGTGGTGCATGTGTCAACTAACCTTGTGGTAATCATTTTGCAATATATACATATATCAAATCATGTTATACACAGTAAACTTATACAATGTTATATGTCCATTATATCTCAATAACGTGGGGAAAATTGACTTTTTAGTGAGCCAGACACTATTTAATTTACATTTATGGATTCTCTCACTTAATCCTCATGTAAGGTAAAAGCTACTATTAGCTTCGTTTTACAAATGAGGAAAGTGAAACTGAGTGACTTGGTCAAGGACACAGCAGAGTCGGGATTCTATTAGAATCTTTGCTTTTATCCAATGCATTGTGTTTCTCCCTCCCAACTTCCATTAAAAATCCTAGGACTGTTGCCAATCAGATAACCAGATTCCCCTCAATATATATTTGATTTGAACATAGCAAATTCTGTAAGTTGGTACAAAACAGTTTCTTCACTGACTGGTAAGAATTGTCAGAGTAGTCTCACCACATTACAACGCTCCAGTTTCCTGTGCAGAAATCTGGATTAAAAAGCTTTAAGTTCTTAAAAAGTAATAGTGCCTTTTGGGACTTCCCTGGTGGCACAGTGGTTAACAATCCGCCTGCCAACGCAGGGGACACGGGTTTGAGCCCTGGTCTGGGAAGATCCCACATGCCACGGAGCAACTAAGCCCGTGGGCCACAATTACTGAGCCTGCGCTCTGGAGCCCGCAAGCCACAACTACTGAGCCCAAGAGCCTAGAGCCCGTGCTCCACAACAAGAAAAGCCACTGCAATGAGAAGCCCGCACACCGCAACGAAGAGTAGACCCCGCTCACTGCAACTGGAGAAAGCCTGCGCACAGCAACAAAGACCCAACACAGCCATAAATAAATTAAAAAAAAAAAAAGTAATAGTGCCTTTTAAATATTACTACTGGTTATTTTTATAACCATTAGGGTATAAGTATAGACAAAGGAAGTTTTCACAAGATGTTTCACTAAGATGTATAAGCATTTCAAAGAACCAGATTGTAGTAACTACATGTTATTTCTCTAAATTTGATAATATAGAAATCTATCTCTGATAAAATGACAATAGTGAGTGATTGTTTCCCTTCAGGGAAACTTTTAAAAAAGGCATGGCAAAGCTCTGGCCACTACAGGACAGGTTTAAAGTTCTACTAGGGGTTGGGGTTATTAGATGTTGATGATGTTGACGGGTTGTTAGGTGTTATATTAAGACTCATGCTAGGTGATGAGAGACAGCACAGCACAGTGGTTAAGAGCATGATGCTGAAGTTCAGATCCCAGTGTTGCCTTTTACTACGTTGGTGACCTTGGGCAAATTACTCAACCTGTCTGAACCTCAGTTTGCTTATCTGAAAAATGGGGAGAACATTACCTACTATTATGGATTGCATGTTTGTGTTCCCCCCAAATTCACATACTGAAGTCCTAACCCCCAGAGTGGTTGTATTTAGACATGGGGCCTCTAAGGACGTAATTAAGGTTAAATGAAGTCCTAAGGGTGGGGCCCTGATTGGACAGGATTAGTGTCTTTTAAGAAAAGACACCAGAAAGCTTGTTCACTTTCCCTCTCTGCACAGGCACAGAGGAAAGGCCATGTGAGCACAGTGAGAAGGTGGCTGTCTGACACCTAAGGGGAGAGCTCCCACCAGACACCAACCTTGCTGCTGGCACCTTGATCTTTGTACTTCCAGTCTCTAGAACTGTGAAAAAGTAAATGTCTGTTGTTTAAGCCAGTCTATGGTATTTTGTTATGGCAGCCAGAGCAGACTAAGACACTTACCTTGTAAGGTTGTTGAAGGATTAAATGAGTTGATACACTTAAAGAGCTTCCCACAGTGCGTAGCATGTGGGAAGTCCTGTGTGAGGGTTAACTAGAATTGCTGGCCTCAGATCTGTGGGTTTGGGTTTTGAGAACGGTGATGTTGTGCACAAATGTGGCATACATAATTGTACATGGGCACACTGAGTTCTGAAAAACAAATTTGAGAAATTAATTTTAAATTAATTAAGTGGGAAGACATTTACATTCTAAAGTGAACTTAGGCAAAATTAAATGTGCCAGCCTAGGTTAGGGCCGATATCTCATGCCTTCCTCCACCTCTCCTCAAAAGTTTAGATTCATGTTAGTTTAAAAAGCCTTCTTGCCCCTCTCCCTCCCCAATAAAACCTCAAACCAACTATAAGTAAATTGTTATGGGTCTCTGGGGAAAAAGAAATCGGAACAGGAAATATCTGGATAGATAAGGGAAGCCTGTAAAACATAGATGATGGTTGTAATTTTAGGAATTCCAATATGAATGGCATCAAGTCAAATTCTCATTTTAAAATAATAGAGGCCAGAATGCTTAAATGTTAGTCTTTAAATATAGTTTTCCTTTTAATGTACTAAATTCACATATATATGATCCTTTAGTCTTCAGGTAATTATTATGAAAGTCAACTTAGGATAGAAGAATCATTTTCTATGAAGGATCAGAAAACACTATGAAAAAGAAACAACTGCTTTCAATAAACATTAAAATATACTTTCAGTTCCAAAGTATCGTTCTTTACAAGGGAGGAGGAAGAAGAGTTGGGAAAGCAGGAGAAAAAGAGGGAGGGACAAAAAGAAATAGAGAAGGAAGGGAAAGGGAAAGAAGAAATGGAAAAACAAGAGAAAGGAGGAAAAGGAGCAAAGAGAAGGAGAGGAGTGAAGAGGACTGTAAAAAAATTGGTTATGAAAAAAAAATTGGTTCTGTAGCTTTGAGGGGGCTCTTTGTTAAGGTCCTTTGTAAAGTTCGGGGGTGGGGTGGGGTGGGCTGGGGAGGCGGAGAGGAACAACATTCTCTTCCAACCTTTTGAAATTTAGATGAGCTCATTAATCAGTTCTCTCAGCTTCCACTGCCCAGACCCTGGGAAGAACAACCTTTGGCCTGTGGACACCAGGCCCTCCAGGCTTGGAGATGCAGCGCTCAGGTCTAATCTTAGCAGTAAGATTTAGACCAGTGAATAATAGTTGTACCCTCCAACCCCAGCCCCTCCACACTCATCCAAGCTTAAGGATGAAGAAGGCCTTTCCTGAGCTGGGTGGTACCATCTTGCCCACCATTTGCGGCCCTGGGACTGGAGTTCTGTGAGCTACTGTCTCCATAGGGCTTAGGTCCTGACAGAGGACCACACAGGTGGCGAGTATGACAGACAGAAAGAATGAGAGCGCTATCTTTAGCTTCCTTCCTTTCTTCTTGAGGCTATGGTACAGCAAGAATATACCCTTCTAGGTTTTTATAATTTGGGAGTAGAGACAGAAAATTTTAATTAAATCATTATTTACATGTACAAAGTGTTAAGCATTAGGGATACAGATAGGCACGGGAGAAGATGTCAGAGTCCCTGCCTCCTTAGGTTGATATTACAGTGGGGGAGGCAGTAAAAGCCCCTCCTCTGCACCGTATTTTGTACCTCTCCACCCTAACCAAGTATGTTCACATCTTCCAATACGCACTCTGACTCCTGCTCCCTCCTGGACTCTCCCTCTCCTGGCACCAGAGCAAGAGGCTTTCCTTGTCCCTGGTCTGGTCTTCAAATCCCTAAATTGTAACTGTAGATTCATATGCAGTTGGAAGGAATAATGGAGATTCTGTATACCTTTCACCCAGTTTCCCCCGGCTGTAACAACTTCCAAAGCTATAGTACAACATCACAACCAGGAAATCGACATTGATACAATCGACCGATCTTATTCAGATCGCACCAGTTTTACATGTACACTTTTGTGTATGTGCATATTTTGTTCTATGCAGTTTTATCACATGTGTAAGTTTGTGTATTCACCACCACAGTCAAGCTACAGAACAGTTGGGATTTTATTTTTAAAAGAAACTTCTATGATCTTTTGCCCCTTCATCTTTTGCAGTGCTTTTCAAACGGTGCTCCTTGGAATCCTTGGAATTCTACCCCTCCACCTGACTTTAGTCACAGCAGGTTCATGTATATCTATTTTATATTTTGGGCTTCATAATAAGCCTTCATCTGGAGAATAAGTTCCTAGCTTAAACACAATAAGAAAATGGAACTGATATCTATAGCAAATACAACTTTGATATTTAAATGATGTTACCTGAAGAGAGCTTTATACTTTTTGAAGGTACTTTTCAGTCCATTATCTCTCTTAAGTCTTAAAACAGCTCTGATTAAGTGACTAAACAAATGAACACATGAAACAAATATCTATACAAACATCTATACAATCTATCCAAACAAACAGTAGTTGAGGGAAGTTTAAGACAGGCACTTCACCTGAGCAACTTCTGCACTCCTCAGCTAGGAAGGGCAGTAGACAGCCTGAAATATTTCCCACTCCCTCCCTTGGCCAGAGACCCCACCAGAACTGAAAATGAAATCTTTTTTGTCATAGGACAGGATTTGTTCTGGAACAGGTGATTTCAGCATTGTTCCAAGTAGTTTTACAGAAGCTCGGAAGCAGTGTATAAAGTGGATCCTTTCGTGCTCATCACATGTCATGCAACAGGATTTGTGATGAATTCCATGAAATCTCATAGGCTTTAATGGAAAAATTTACAAAGCAAGAATGAACAAGAAAAGAGAAGAGATGGGCCAAAGTTCTCTGCTGGACACGCCATGGGTGGACATTTCAGGGACGAGAACTTGCCCCCTTGCTGTTCTCCTTATAGAGCAAGAGTGAGAATGTCTTAGTCAGCTGGGAGATAATCCGACTTCTTGTGTATCATCCGATCTGGGGTTAGATACCAGCTCTTAACTGGAGTCACCTAGCAAAGCCGACTGTCCAGCACCTGAGGACCTTGAGTGCTATGGAAGGGAGAAACTGGTCCCTTGAGAGGTTTGGGGGCAACCCCTCCTGCAGGGAAGAGGGGAAGAGCCCAGGTCCCAGCTGGCTTGTTGCTCAGACAACCCAGAATAACCAACTTAGGTCAATTTTGGCCAATCCTGACTGTGGCACCACGAATCTTTTTCATCTTTATACCTCTAGCACTTAGCATAGAGCCTGGCATATGAAAGGTACATGAGCAATGCCTGATGATTTAATAAGTAAATGTGCTTTTGCACCAGCTGAAAACAAGTGATTTTGTTCTTGCTGATGAAATGATAGGAAGACTAATAATACACGTCGGTGCTTACATTTCTTGAATCTGTGGAAGTCTACGTGCATGCTCTGACTCTGTTTTGGTGAAATGTCTTTGAAAAATCCACAACTGTATGAGAAGTCTCCCTGGCTTAAGCAAGAACTACTTTTACTGAATTTCTACTATTTCCTTGCAGCTCTGGCAAATAAGGCAGTGTCTGGGCTCTGAGACACTCAGTAAAGGAAGTCTCTGCAGGTGGCAGCTGCTCTGGAATTTCCCACAGCCAGTCCTCTAACAATCCTCTAAAATCTTTAGTACTTTGATTGAATTAGATGCAGAGTATAATGGAAAGTTAGCCACTGTTTGCAATTTTTTAATGAAAACAATTTGAAAAATTACATCCCTTAATCAGTTTTCACGGGGACAGTGATTCCTAATCTCTTCCTCTCGGAAAACCCCTTTTAATATGATTTCCCCCACAAAAACCCCTGTTTTGAAAGAATCTGTTTATAAGCAAACACGTTTGTTAAATCATAATGAATTTATCTTCCCAAGAGGAAACCAAGGAATCAAGTTTTGCTTTTTTTTTTCCTAACTAAAAATCATCCTTGAGGCTTGATTTTGAGTAAACAATTACTTTAAGCTTCCTGACAAACTGAAAATAGCTAAAGAAGTTCTCCCCTGCCCCCTCAGACGGTGGTTATTATTTTCCTAAACTGGCAGGATTCTAGATTTGAAACTAGGTTCCAGAGGGCACCAAGAAAATATCACCCATTTAACAAAGGCCTGTGACTTCTCCTAGGTCTTTTGCTATCGATTTACCCTCTTTACTGGCAATAAATGCTCTACTGCAGCAGTTATTCCTGCCTAAGTCTAGGTGTCCTGCTGAGTGATGAGATTTTTGTCTGCCAAGCAGGTAGAGGCCAGACTTTACTCCCAGCCTTCTGTTAACAAGACATCACTGGAGGGTCAACAAGCAAGCTGGTCTATCCAGAGCCCTCACCTAGCCCTCACTGTCCCGTTGAGATGTAGAAAAAGTCACATGTCTTCCTTGAACCTCTCCACCAGGGTTTTGCTTGATTTGTGGTGTGAAACTGTTACTTCAGGATGGGGAAAAAATTCTCAAGCAAGAGCATAATACAACAGTAAGTAACACTATTTTCTAAAAGGGAAAAAGAGCATTTTTATTACCTTCATAAATTGCAATAGCACTTTTTGGGGGAAAGATTAGAATAAATAGGAGCTTGGAAATCTGACCTTGGCTGGTGTAAGAATAGAGAGAATCTGGGACTTCTTAATTTTCCATTCAGGTTCTCAGTGTTCCAGGAAGCAGTGTGTTCAAGTTTCTTTTCTCCATTTAGTTCTCCTGAATGCCCAGCTTCAGTGCCTGGGCATTGATGCCAAAGATCCTGCTGGCACATTCAGCTGCCATTCAAGGAAACAGCCCTCCACACCGCCTTGCACTTGGAAGTCTGTCTTACAGCATAAAACAGGTGGAAGGACATTGTGCGTTTAGAGTTCTACTGGCATGTCTTGCTACTGCTATCGCCCAATGCCAAGAATGACAAAAATCTTTTGTGTATGTTTGGGGGTGGGAAAGACCAGATATTACTGTGAATAGCAGTTAACTTGCTATTTGGACAAGATTCCCCAGGGCAGCTGTTGTAACTCAGGCAGCAATAACTCTAACACTTGGCTCTGTTGCTAGGATGGATTGACAGAAACTTTGGACAAACCATTTAAAAAATTATGTTCCCATGACACAGCTGAATATATCACAGATCAACTTAAAGACTGAATATTTGCTAGTATCATATTAAGGAAGTACAATGAGCATATTACTCAACTAGGGTTATATTTACACTTCCATTTTCATTCTAATTACCTTCTGCTTTCAGTAGTCATTAGTATCTGTTGACAAAAATGTGAACTGACACAAGATTTACACTCTATAGCTACAACTGAGACAGGATTACCTTTTTTATATGCTGACAATCTTATTTACACTAACAAGTTAGTCAGCTTCACAATGGAATTATAAATTCTAACTTGTGAATTTGCCAATTATTTGTTCTTAGTCAAAGACTTGAACCCATGTTTAATTTTCAGTCTTGACACATACATGTACACATACATAAATAATTTTTTTATGTTTTGTATAAAGAAAAAGATTATATTAGTATTGATATTTAAATGGTAGTTATTTTCATTGAATTAAATTTATACTTTAGTGGAAGATTAAAATGACCGGTTGAAATAAATTATTCCTAGAAAATGAATTTGCAACATAAAGTTACATAAATCTCAACATTGTCAGTTAGATCTCCTCAAGATTCCCTAGACCTTATTAATGTGCATCAGTTTTTAAAAAATAGTTGCATGGGTTTGTCTTCATCCTTTCCTTTTTTGTTGAACATATCCAGACCAATAATAAAGGATACGATTGCCCCACTTCAAAATGGGTTTAGCATGGGCATTATTGATAATGATCTTGTATTACCAGCAAAGCATAGAATTAAAATTGATCTTGGCTTAAATGGAGTTATTTTAATTTGGTTATTTGATCGCAGCTGGAAAGTTGGACACACAGTAAGAGCCATCTGGCCTGCCCTGTCTCTGTTCATCCTGACCACTCACTACTTTGGCTTACCTACTGCGTCTCTTCTACTTTCTCCTAAGTGCCCCATCCTCCCTGAGTCAAAGCCCACATGGCCTCAGCTATGGTACTGGCCAATCTGGTCTGTCATGCCCAGCAGCTGCCACTCACCTGTGCCAGCCTCTCTGTCATTCCTGGTGCCTGATCAGGCCCAGCAGTCTCTGCCAGTTTTGTTGTCTACTTCCTAACCCATGCCTCAACAACTCCGGCGGTGTCTTCTTCTGCCATCATATTTTCTCCAGCACTCTTGCTTTCTGCCTCTCTTGGCAGCTATCGGCTTAGCTGATGGCACTTGCATGCACCCACATACCGATAAAGCCAAACCACAAGATAAACTCTTGACCCTACCGCACTGACTTTGGTCCTTCCTCTTTGGACGTACCGCTGGAACTCGATCTTCCTGGGATTTCAGTCTTGGCTTTCTACTTTTTCTTTGAGAATTCTTTCCCCCTTGACGCCCAAGGAGGTGCACCCTCCTCGTTCCTGCCCTAGGAACTTACAGTAAAGGTGATGATGTCTCCTGCTTTGTGTTGCCTTCTCGTTACTGCCTCTGAGCTGTGCCAGCTCAGTAGGTCCCCAGGCTTGGCCCAGAGTCACTTGGCTGCTCTTGTTACCACCTGCTTATCTACCCTCCACAACTACAGTGTTCTTGGACAGGTTGATAGTGTTGCCTATGTTCATCTGCCTAGGGTTTAAGGCAAAATACGTCTACAGATCAGAGCAGATGTGACTAAATGTAAGTGGGAAAAATGAAACTTACTGTGAGGAAAGAGTTATGGGAAAGGAGGTGGGATGAGAGGATCTAAGTGGAGTTACTAGTAGGAGCAAGTAAGAACAAATAGCAGTGAAATGAAAGACTTTGGTGGTGGGGAATGTGAGAACAAGATCGTGAGTATTAAGAAAGCTATACTTGATCATGAACTCTTACCTACTCAGAGCCCTGACATTTGACTAGTAACATGCCTTACACACTTAATGGACATAGTTTAACAACCCATCCTATTTAATGAATAAATTTCCTAGAAGAATTAATGAGAATAAAATTAAGAAAGGAAGTTCCCTAATTCCTTAAATATAATTTGCAAAGCCTGTGGGGATAAGGCTGTTATACAGAGCACTAATGGAAGTCTATAGCTTTAATGTGAGTTTTTAACATAATTTTATCATATCCCCAAGAGATGATATAATTGGTGCTTACGAGTTCAAAAATCTTGAGAAAAAATGGACTAAAAGGTTACAGGATGAGGATGGTTTTCCACAAAAGTAGATGGTTTTTTTTTCTGAAATAAGGCAAAATAGTGCAATTCCCCATAGCAATAAATTAGGGGAAAACAGGCTGTTCAAAGGCAAATCATCATAATAATTCATTATTCATGTAAATTTATATTTTTTAAGCAGAGTATTGACAAAAAAGCTACTAGATACTTGGGCAATCATCAAAATTTACTTTCACAGCTTTTAAGCACCTATATTTTTTCTATTCCTGATCACACTTTTAAGTTTACTTCAAGGTAAATGATGGTTTAAAAGGATTTCCTATTGCCTCTTTTGAATTGCGGACAGGAGTTACTAACAGGAGTAGGAGGATGAGGGAGGTACAAGGGGCAGCATCTCTGGTTACTACAAAGCTTCCAATGTTATAAGGAAGATTATATTTTTGATTACACTCAGCCATTTTCCAAACCGATAGTTATTTATATCTGCAATTAGGAATTTAGAAATCCTCTAAAATGAATGGTTTTACTTTTCTGATAAAAAAATCGAGGGAGGATTCTGCAGATTGCAGCTTTAATAAAAGAGCCCTATCCTTGTATCTGAAGGGCCCAGGAATACTAAACCAAACTGCCAAATAATCTGAGGGTGATTCTAACACCATATGCTCACATCCATAGTCCTTATAATTTGCCTACGTAGAGAGTCCCTACAATGTGCTCCTGAATCCACATGATGAAATGGATCATGGAAGTGGATCCTATTTCCCCATAAGAGCAATGTCATAATTGGGATAGGGGCTATCACCAAGGACTCAGAAGTAAATAGATTATAGATGTGAACAAAATGTGTTATGAAGGCAAAATTATAACTATATACATATATACGAATTTAAATAGTTAAATATAGTCCATGTCCTTAAAGAATGGGTATTCATACATTATGTACTTTCCTTATCAAAGTATTGTAATAAAAATTTATTTCATACAGAAAATGAAATTCTAGTGAAGCATGTGACTTAAATTTTAAGCCTTTATAATTTTTATTTAAATATTCCATAGATCATTGAAAATTAGCACCAAGATGCTCTGGTCCAACTGATTCATTTTATCTATGAGGAAAACTAGAGTCCAGAGAAATTAAATAAATTGCCAAAGATACCAGAGTCAGGACTAGACTGTAGGACCACTCACTAATTCCTAGGATGAGATCTCTCCACCTTATCCAAGTCAAACAGCTCAGTGATGTATTTATTGGTCTTCATAACAAATAGAAGAACTGTTGGGAAATTACTTGAATAGCTCAGGTCATCTTTAAAAACTACATGAGAAAGTGTGAAAATATACATTTTTTCCCTAGTTTCTCCATGGTAAACAGATGGGATTAAAATCATGGCTATGTTTCAAAAAAATTGTCTGTTTCAAAAAATTCTTCACTCTTTCCACTAGATGGTAAATTTCTGTATGGACAAACTGTCCAACAATTTAAGCAAAAGCAGAGAAAACTGAGCTATGGGTCTAAATTAAAACAAGTGAAGACTGTTGGTGAATGTACCAAAATGGATAAATCTTAAAAATATGAGATTAAGTAAAAAAAGCAAATTGTAGAAGGCACACACAGTGTGGTGCTATTTTTATAAAAGGTTAAAACATTCATTTATCTATATATTTTTTGTTTGTTTTTGTTTAGGAATACATACTTACGTTGTAAAATATAAGAACATACATGGGATGATAAACACCAAATTCATGGTAGTGGTTACTTTTAGGGCAGGATGATGGGGAGTGGGGTCGGGAGAGATGTTACAAGGGATTTCATTTGTACCTGAAATGTTTTAAATGTTTTTTAAAAAAATTCTAGGTAAAGAGATCAGGCAAATAAGGAAAATGTTAAAATTTGACATGGCTTGGCTTCTCTGGTAGCACAGTGGTTGAGAATCCACCTGCCAATGCAGGGGACACAGGTTCAAGCCCTGGTCCAGGAAGATCCCACATGCCTCACAGCAACCAAGTCTGTGCACCGCAACTACTGAGCCTGCGCTCTAGAGCCCGCGAGCCACAACTACTGAGTCCACGTGCCATAACTACTGAAGCCTGCATGCCTACAGACCGTGCTCCACGACAAGAAAAGCCACAACAATGAGAAGCCCGTGCACTGCAACGAAGAGTAGCCCCTGCTCAAGGGAACTAGAGAAAGTCCGTGCGCAGCAACGAAGACCCAACGAAGCCAAAAATAAATATATAAAACTTCTTAAAAAAAATTGTTAAAGAAAAAAAAATTAACTTGGCTAGATACTGGGTACCTGGAAGTTCATTATATGATTCTTTATAGTTTTCTGTATTTTGGAAACACCTCATTATTAAAATAAAAAGGAAAAAATGATGGACTCAAGTTTCAGAAAGAGGGGATAACATATCTGTATCAATACATTAGACATTTAGGAATATTTAAATAAGTTTTTAATCTAAATCTTTATACAAGTCTATTTATAGATGAAGAATATTAAGATTTAGCCCCATTCAAGAGTTATGTAACTCAAATATAAACTGGTGTTCCATGGAGCTCAGCCACTGCAGAGCCTGATTGAACAAAGCCTAAGTCTAATCCCAGAAGCCTTGGGAGATAATGAAGCCTCTGGGGTGGAAGTGGCTGCTGCCGTTTGGCTCCCACACTCTGTAAATACTCTTTTTTCGACAGGAGAGATAGTGCAATTGATGTATGTGATAGCCAGAAAAGGGCTTTGACCCATGACTGGGCTTGGAGGGTTTTGTGTGGATTTGTCTTCCGGTAGGAGGATAGCTGAGATTCATCCTCTCTCCCCGATCAGCAGTCAGATTCTTTACTCCTCTCCCCTTCTGCAGAGAACTCTGAATTCCATGATTTTAATTCTCTAACTTAGGATCCAAGACCCTACCTTACTTTTTACTCATCTACTTGAACATATTTTATTTTATTTTATTATTATTTTAAAAAAATATTTATTTGGCTGTGCCAGGTCTTAGTTGCAGCATGTGGGATCTTCGCTGCAGCTTGTGGGATTTTTAGTTGCGGCATGTGGGACCTTCAGTTGCTTGCGGCATGTGGGATCTAGTCCCCTGACCAGGGATCGAACCTGGGCCTCCTGCATTGGGAGCGCAGAGTCTCAGCCACTGGACCGCCAGGGAAGTTCCCTATTTGAATATATTCTAAATGATGTATTCTCTAACTCATGACTGTATCTTTTCCTGATAAGGTGAATTTGATACTTAAATTCTACTTTCCCACTTGGAGTTCTGTAATCTACACCAAGTTCTGTTTTTAGTTACTCTATTTATAGTTTAGAATCAAAAACATGTTCTCTCTCTAATTCACTGTTGTTTGAATTCAAATGTTTTTCATCTGATTCCACCATTCATTAGTTTCCCCCAAGGACATAAGGAAATTAGTTACACAGCTAATTTATTAAAAAACAGTGATTACTAGCTCAAGTATTTAATTGTATTCACATTTAGGGGCACCTCAATCTCTCAACCATTTGTTAGATTTCTGGAATTTCTTTCCTCTGATGGAATGATTCAGGGCTAAAGCAGAATTTTTAAAACAATGACTGTCATTCAGAAATTATACGTTCAACCTAGCAAATGAAAAGGGACAGGAAAAAAAAAAGATAAAAATAGGGATAGGAGATTGCAAAAGGAACCCAGAACACAGAAGTAATAGGTTTAGGGTAGAAAAATTAGAATAAAAGAAGTCAGGATGGAGAAAAAGTTTATCACAAATGCACAAAATGCAAATGTAATGGCATCTAGAAATATAAATTGAGGTCAAGTTTCTAAATTGTGATCAGTCCCAAAGTGTAGATCTGTGACCCCAGGGAGAGTTAGCTTTAGAGATCCCTTAGCCAGAGTCCAATTCTACATCTTTGTGGGTTATTTTTATCTCTTTCTTCTATTCACCAGCCCTTACCAGAATACAATGATATCTCTTAGAGATAGAAGCTACCAGCAATGTAGCTTTCTACATTTCCAAAAGGCGAACATACGATATTCCTGTCTAGTGGTAATTTCTTGTTTTTCCTCGAGTTATTTTATTATAGGACTCTGAAAATAATAGCTATCAAAATAGACAAGATGTCATAAATGAAGAATTTTTGGTTCTGATTAAAAAATTAGAATAGGAAATGATGCGATATAAAGGGAAAAAAATACAGCTTTCCCTTCCCCTCCTTGGCAAGTCAAATGCCCAGTTATCAAAGAACACAAGAAAATATTCTATACATGAGCAGAACTGTTTCTAAATAAAATGTCTAGAATGTAAATGCTGCATCAGTTCCCAATTAAGCATTCCCTAAATAAAGCCTCCTTCATCTCCTGTTTTCATTGGAAACTTCCATCACCAGATAGTGAATGGAGTGAAAAGGTGGAGCCACCCAGTGGCTAACGTGGTTAACTGCAGCAATAGTGCATTTCACGGTGCATTTTGTCCGTTTCCTGTTTTACAAATGAGTGTATTTCCTCTTGAAAATATGACACTAAGTATCTCTAAGAAAATTTAATAATGTAATAGTAAAGATGTTCATAACTTGAATATCACTCCTAAATTAGGCCTTGGTCTAAAAGACTGAAGAACCTGTGAACAAGCAATTTTTAAAAATAAAGAAAAATATCACCCAATCCTGCCAAAATTAGTTTTTTTAAAACTATAGTTTTTAAAAACATCAAGTAGGTTTCTTTTTTCCAGTATCAATTTTCATTTCAGAAAACAGTCTTTACAGAGATTAAAACTTAAAACATGAAATTACCTTAACACTTGAAAATGTCTGATTCCATCCCAATCGTCAATAAACAAAATACATTAATATTTCAAAATATAAGGGCTTATGAAGAGAACTGATCATCCTTGTAAAATGCATACTTTATTAAAAACTTAAAAAGATCAAAACTGAGAATAATGCCAACAGGGATTTCTGCTGACTCAAAGTATGAGATTTTAAAAATTAAAAATAATTTTTTTCATACCAATATAGTAAAATAAGTCCATTTAGTAAAATTAGAAAATATAAGTAAGCAAAAAGAAATAAAACCCTCACCACAATTCCAATTCCACTATTTTTTTTTTGATTTTTAATTAATTAATTTTTTTATATAGCAGGTTCTTATTAGTCATCCATTTTATACATATTAGTGTAAACATGTCAATCCCAATCTCCCAGTTCATCAGAGCACCCCCCCCTTCCCCCCCCACCACTTTCCCCCCTTGGTGTCCATATGTTTGTTCTCTACATCTGTGTCTCTATTTCTGTCCTGCAAAACGGTTCATCTATACCATTTTTCTAGGTTCCACACATATGCGTTAATATACGATATTTGTTTTTCTCTTTCTGATTTACTTCACTCTGTATGACAGTCTCTAGATCCATCCACATCTCTACAAATGACCCGATTTCGTTCCTTTTTATGGCTGAGTAATATTCCATTGTATATATTTACCACATCTTCTTTATCCATTTGTCTGTCGATAGGCATTTAGGTTGCTTCCATGACCTGGCTATTGTAAATAGTGCTGCAATGAACACTGGGGTGCATGTGTCTTTTTGAACTATGGTTTTCTCTGGGTATATGCCCAGTAGTGGGATTGCTGGGTCATATGGTAATTCTAGTTTTAGTTTTTTAAGGAACCTCCATACTATTCTCCATAGTGGCTGTATCAATTTACATTCCCACCAACGGTGCAAGAGGGTTCCCTTTTCTCCACACCCTCTACAGCATTTGTTGTTTGTAGATTTTCTGATGATGCCCATTCTAACTGGTTTGAGGTGATACCTCACTGTAGTTTTGATTGGCATTTCTCTAATAATTAGTGATGTTGAGCAGCTTTTCATGTGCTTCTTGGCCATCTGAATGTCTTCTTTGGAGAAATGTCGATTTAGGTCTTCTGCCCATTTTTTGATTGGGTTGTTTGTTTTTTTAATATTGAGCTGCATGAGTTGTTTATATATTTTGGAGATTAATCCTTTGTCCATTGATTCGTTTGCAAATATTTTCTCCCATTCTGAGGGTGGTCCTTTCGTCTTGTTTGTAGTTTCCTTTGCTGTGCAAAAGCTTTTAACTTTCAGTAGGTCCCATTTGTCTATTTTTGTTTTTATTTCCATTACTCTAGGAGGTGGATCAAAAAAGATCTTGCTGTGATTTATGTCAGAGTGTTCTTCCTGTTTTCCCCTAAGAGTTTTATAGTGTCTGGTCTTACATTTAGGTCTCTAACCCCTTTTGAGTGTATTTTTGTGTATGGTGTTAGGAAGTGTTCTAATCTCATTCTTTTACATGTAGCTGTCCAGTTTTCCCAGCACCACTTATTGAAGAGACTGTCTTTTCTCCATTGTATATCCTTGCCTCCTTTGTCATAGATTAGTTGACCATAGGTGTTATGGGGTTTATCTCTGGGCTTTCTATCTTGTTCCATTGATCTACGTTTCTGTTTTTGTTCCAGTACCACATTGTCTTGATTACGGTAGCTTTGTAGTATAGTCTGAAGTCAGGGAGTCTGATTCCTCCAGCTCTGTTTCTTCCCCTCAAGACTGCTTTGGCTATTCGGGGTCTTTTGTGTCTCCATACAAATTTTAAGATATTTTGTCTAGTTCTGTAAAAAATGCCATTGGTAATTTGATAGGGATTGCATTGAATCTGTAGATTGCTTTGGGTAGTATACTCATTTTCACAATATTGATTCTTCCAATCCAAGAACATGGTATATCTCTCCATCTGTTTGTATCATCTTTAATTTCTTTCATCAGTGTCTTATAGGTTTCTGCATACAGGTCTTTTGTCTCCCTAGGTAGGTTTATTCCTAGGTATTTTATTGTTTTTGTTGCAATGGTAAATGGGAGTGTTTCCTTAATTTCTCTTTCAGATTTTTCATCATTAGTGTATAGGAATGCAAGAGATTTCTGTGCATTAATTTTGTATCCTGAAACTTTACCAAATTCATTGATTAGCTCTAGTAGTTTTCTGGTGGCATCCTTAGGATTCTCTATGTATAGTATCATGTCATCTGCAAACAGAGATAGTTTAACTTCTTCCTTTCCAATCTGTATTCCTTTTATTTCTTTTTCTTCTCTGATTGCCATGGCTAGGACTTCCAAAACTACGTTGCATAATAGTGGCGAGAGTGGACAACCTTGTCTTGTTCCTGATCTTAGAGGAAATGCTTTCAGTTTTTCACCATTGAGAATGATGTTGGCTGTGGGTTGGTCGTATATGGCCTTTATTATGTTGAGGTAGGTTCCCTCTATGCCCCCTTTCTGGAGAGTTTTTATCATAAATGGGTGTTGAATTTTGTCAAAAGCTTTTTCTGCATCTATTGAGATGATCATATGGTTTTTCTTCTTCAATTTGTTAATATGGTGTATCACATTGATTGATTTGCATATATTGAAGAATCCTTGCATCCCTGGGATAAATCCCACTTGATTATGGTGTATGATCCTTTTAATGTGTTGTTGGATTCTGTTTGCTAGTATTTTGTTGAGGATTTTTGTATTTATATCCATCAGTGATATTGGTGTGTAATGTTCTTTTTTTGTAGTATCTTTGTCTGGTTTTGGTATCAGGGTAATGATAGCCTCATAGAAAGTGTTTGGGAGTGTTCCTTCCTCTGCAATTTTTTGGAAGAGTTTGAGAAGGATGAGTGTTAGCTCTTCTCTAAATGTTTGATAGAATTCACCTGTGAAGCCATCTGGTCCTGGACTTTTGTTTGTTGGAAGAGATTTATTCACAGTTTCAATTTCATTACTTGTGATTGGTCTGTTCATATTTTCTATTTCTTCCTGGTTCAGTCTTGGAAGGTTATACCTTTCTAAGAATTTGTCCATTTCTTCCAGGTTGTCCATTTTATTGGCATAGAGTTGCTTGTAGTAGTCTCTTAGGATGCTTTGTATTTCTGCAGTGTCTGTTGTAACTCTTCCTTTTTCATTTCTAATTTTATTGATTTGAGTCCTCTCCCTCTTTTTCTTGATGAGTCTGGCTAGTGGTTTACCAATTTTGTTTATCTACTCAAAGAACCAGCTTTTAGTTTTATTGATCTTTGCTATTGTTTTCTTTGTTTCTATTTCATTTATTTCTGCTCTGATCTTTATGATTTCTTTCCTTCTACTAACTTTGGGTTTTGTTTGTTCTTCTTTCTCTAGTTCCTTTAGGTGTAAGGTTAGATTGTTTATTTCAGGTTTTTCTTGTTTCTTGATGTAGGCTTGTACTGCTATAAACTTCCCTCTTAGAACTGCTTTTGCTGCATCCCATAGGTTTTGAATCATCGTGTTTTCATTGTCATTTGTCTCTAGGTATTTTTTGATTTCCTCTTTGATTTCTTCAGTGATGTCTTGGTTATTTAGTAACGTATTGTTTAGCCTCCATGTGTTTGTGTTTTTTACGTTTTTTCCCCTGTAATTGATTTCTAATCTCATAGCATTGCGGTCAGAAAAGGTGCTTGATATGATTTCAATTTTCTTAAATTTACTGAGGCTTGATTTGTGATCCAACATGTGATCTATCCTGGAGAATGTTCCGTGTGCACTTGAGAAGAAAGTGTAATCTGTTGTTTTTGGATGGAATGTCTGTCCTATAAATATCAATTAAATCTATCTGGTCTATTGTGTCATTTAAAGCTTGTGTTTCCTTAGTAATTTTCTGTTTGGATGATCTCTCCATTGTTGTAAGTGAGGTGTTAAAGTCCCCCACTATTTTTGTGTTACTGTCGATTTCCTCTTTTATAGCTGTTAGCAGTTGCCTTATGTACCGAGGTGCTCCTATGTTGGGAGCATATATATTTATAATTGTTATATCTTCTTCTTGGATTGATCCCTGATCATTATGTAGTGTCCTTTCTTGTCTCTTGTAACATTCTTTATTTTAAAGTCTATTTTACCTGATATGAGTATTGCTACTCCAACTTTCTTTTGATTTCCATTTGCATGGAATATCTTTTTCCATCCCCTCATTTTCAGTCTGTATGTGTCCCTAGGTCTGAAGTGGGTCTCTTGTAGACAGCATATATATGGGTCTTGTTTTTGTATCCATTCAGCGAGCCTGAGTCTTTTGGTTGGAGCATTTAATCCACCCATGTTTAAGGTAATTATCGATATGTATGTTCCTGTTACCATTTTCTTAATAGTTATGGGTTTGTTTTTGTAGGTCCTTTTCTTCTCTTGTTTTTCCCACTTAGAGAAGTTCCTTTAGCTTTTGTTGTAGAGCTGGTTTGGTGGTGCTGAATTCTCTTAGCTTTTTCTTGTCTGTAAAGCTTTTGATTTCTCCATCGAATCTGAATGAGATCCTTGCCGGGTAGAGTAATCTTGGTTGTAAGTTCTTCCCTTTCATCACTTTAAATATGTCATGTCACTCCCTTCTGGCTTGTAGAGTTTCTGCTGAGAAATCAGCTGTTAACCCTATGGGAGTTCGCTTGTATGTTATTTGTCGTTTTTCCCTTGCTGCTTTCAATAGTTTTTGTTTGTCTTTAATTTTTGTCAGTTTGATTACTGTGTGTCTCGGCGTGTTTCTCCTTGGGTTTATCCTGTATGCGACTCTCTGCACTTCCTGGACTTGGGTGGCTATTTCCTTTCCCATGTTAGGGAAGTTTTCGACTATAATCTCTTCAAATATTTTCTTGGGTCCTTTCTCTTTCTCTTCTCCTTCTGGGACCCCAATAATGTGAATGTTGTTATGTTTAATGTTGTCCCAGAGGTCTCTTAGGCTGTCTTCATTTCTTTTCATTCTTTTTTCTTTATTCTGTTCCATGGCAGTGAATTCCACCATTCTGTCTTCCAGGTCACTTATCCATTCTTCTGCCTCAGTTATTCTGCTATTGATTCCTTCTAGTGTATTTTTCATTTCAGTTATTGTATTGTTCATCTGTTTGTTTGTTCTTTAATTCTTCTAGGCCTTTGTTAAACATTTCTTGCATCTTCTCAGTCATTGCCTCCATTCTTTTTCTGAGGTCCTGGATCATCTTCACTATTATTATTCTGAATTCTTTTTCTGGAAGGTTGCCTATCTCCATTTCATTTAGTTGTTTTTCTGGGGTTTTATCTTGTTCCTTCATCTGGTACATAGCCCTCTGCCTTTTCATCTTGTCTATCTTTCTGTGAATGTGGTTTTTGTTCCACAGGCTGCAGGACTATAGTTCTTCTTGCTTCTGCTGTCTGCCCTCTGGTGGATGAGGCTATCTAAGAGGCTTCAGCAAGTTTCCTCCAATTCCACTATTAATACTTTGGTTGGGACTTCCCTGGTGGGAAGCCCTGAACATAGTTTTTGCAATTTGCTTTTCACGTTATGTATGAACAACTTCTATTTCAGTACTTATCTATACATACTTTTCAAAAAGCTGCATAGTGTTCCAATGTATGTCTATAGTATGCTTTATTTACCCAAACCTTCACTATCAGATTTTTAGTTTTCATTTTTTACTGTTATATACAATGAGCTAAAATCATTCCTATATCTTGTTTAAATTTGGGGGCAACTATTTAAAGTGAATAATTGAGTAGGTATATTTTGCAAGAGTTCTGAAATTGTGCAATATACTTACATGAATACTTTAACAGTTATAAACAACAGTGTATCCACCACCCTCCAAGTCAAGAAATAGAACATTACTGGCCCCCCAGAATACATCCTCATCCCTTCCCAGTTACAGTCCTCTTTTAAGATTTTGACATGCATTATCAAATCGTCCCTTTCCCCCAGGTGTCCTTCTGAGAGAAGGATCGTGAAATAACTGAAATCTGTTGGTTCATGGACTTAATAGCAAAATATCAAATTGAATTACATCAAATGACATGTTGGCAGTACTAAAATTGTACCTTTTATTCCTAGACAGTAGTTGAAAATATAATTTAGTTTTGAATTTCAGTTCACTGTGACTGATATTTCACACAGTTGTAGGCATTTTGGCCTATACTGACCTGTAAGGGAAGCCCCACCCGCCCAAGTAGGTGTCCAACACAAATGAGACACCGTTTGTGTCTCATTAGTACAGGAATGGGTTGTTTTCTCAGTTTCTTGTCCTTTTCTTTGAGTTGATCATCTCAGTGTCAGATTGATACCGTGCTGGACTTTGATGCAGGTTTAAGAGGAAAGGGGGGAGAAAAAGAGGAAAGGGGCCGGAGAGCCAAACGCAGTACAGCCTACTTTTATTGGTATGGGACTTCGTTCTCCAAACTATGAATGTATTGTCCAACTGACCCTTGAACAAGGTGGGAGGGTGGTTTAGGGTGTAGGCCCCCCACCCCCGGAGTGGAAAATCCACGTATAACTTTACAATTGGTCCTCAGTATCTGCACTTCCGCACCCTTGGATTCAACCAACCAGGGATCGGGGATCATGTATTATTGTAGTGCGCAGTTACTGAAAAAAGTCCACGTGTGAGTGGACCTGCAGTCCAAACCCACGTTGTTCAAGGGTCAACTGTCTATAGATATGTGACATATGTGTATGTATGTATATGTCATATACTCACAATTCATTTCCCGTCATTAGCCTGTATACATCAATTAAAAAGGATATTAGTCTTTTTTCTATAGAAAAAAATCATCTGATTGGCAATAAGGGCTGGCTTTGGTAATTAAATTAAATAACAGATATGTGCCATGAAATAAATGAGTGAAATCTGTAGCTCTGAGATTTTCATGAAAATATATTTTAAGCATATGGTAATGGCAAAGACATATTGAAATTAACAAATTAAAAATTTCCCTTCCTGAGTCTAGTGGATTAAATAAGTTGCTTCCAAGTAAAAGAAAAAGAGATGTAATTAATAATTATTTGATATCTTGGTATAGGCTTGGGAACCTTGGACATTAAGAGAGTGAATGACACTAACAACTGGGTAGATAAAAGTGACATAAAAATTGTATTTGAAAATGCCAGTATTTAAAATGCCAGGAATATCCTTTCATAACTATTTAAACTCAGAATGAAAGCTTTTAGATGTTAACTTAAAAATGCATGAGAGGGTTCATAGTTTAAAAAATTATTTTGGAGGTATAAGGACAACAATTTTTGAAGACCATTATTTTAGGTCCTAAGACCAACTTGCAGCCAAGTGAAAAGGAGGTTTCTATGTGATTTGGCCTTTCAGGTAAGAAGGTGATGCCTTCTTCTTTCTCCTCCTCCTTCCTCTTTCTTCTGTTCTCTTCCCCCTCCCTTTCCTCTCTTCCTCCTCCTCCTCTTCCTCCTTCTCATCCTTCATCATCATAAAATGACTCTCACTTATTAAGGGCTTACTCTGTGCCAGGCACTGAACTAAGCAGTCTGTATGCATTATTTATTTATTTTTAATCCTCACAGCACCCCATGAGGTAGAAATTACTATCCCCATTTTATAGTCAAGGTACTAAGACTCCAGGTAATAAATGATAGAGCCACTTTCGAGCAAAGGTTGGGCTGATTCCAGAGCCTATGCTCTTGACCACTTTTGTCTGCTTTGTTAAATAGTGGGGTTTGGGCAAAAGCCTCACAGTAATAAAGAGCATGCACTGGCTAGCCTTGTCTTCTACATGTGTATTTCCTCTGGGGATCTAGCTGACTGGACAGGATTCAAGTTAGAGATCCTGGGTTCTATTCATCTCTTACATCCTTTTCACTAAAGATATTACTAGCAATCTAAAGGGGAAAAAAATGAATTCCTAGTAGAAGGGGAGTATTTGAAGGTGCTCAAGTGTCCCCCTTCCCCTTCAAATTCTACCTTTCTTAGTCTTGTATGATTGTCCTCGATTAAAAACTAACCAACTCTATGGAGGACAGTAATTTGAGTCCTGGGTTTTAATTTGATTTTTTTGGATTCTTTTCAACTCCTGTTAACTTAAAGTAGGTTTTGATAGGAAACAGATTAGAGAGAACATTAGGTCACTGGACAGTGGTGGTAGGTCTGGGGGAAAGGAGAAGGATGCAGAAAGGGGAGATAAGAGAGCAAGAAAGTAAAACTTCTTACTTCACAATCTTAAAGAGGGGCAACTCTACATTTACATTTCTAGATATGAAGAAGTTTAGAAACAATATAAGAAACGGATATGTTGTTTTTGTCTGCCAATAGCCCCTCTAAGGCTCTCACCTCTTTCCAAGTCCATGGTTCTAGTAGGGCTGTCAGTCACGGTGCCTTGCCCTTCAGCTCCCCACGCCCCCAGGGTCAGTATGTGACCAAGATGGGCCAAACTAAGTACAGTACTACGTCTTCATGGACAAAATGATTAATCCAGGGTAGGCATTAGAGTCAAGCAAGGATAATCAGAATCCTTCAATGAGATCTGATATATGGAAGCCATAGTCTTAAATAACTAGGCTTGAGATCTCCAGTGGCCATTTTCCTACTATGGAGAAAGCCCAACAAGGAATGATACCAATAATATCATTGGGAAATAAATGAAGAATGGGAAAGAGAACTCCTGAATCCAGCCATGCCTTTTTGATGGTTAGCTGATTATCACTTGCAACAAAATAAACTAAATGACATATTTTCAGCATATTTTAAAATGTTTGATGATATAATATATTAACAGCTGGACTAAAGCAAGTTAAAATAAATAATGCCAAATATTTAAATTTATTTTCAGTTGATTTAAAAATATAATGGACAATGTATATCAAGAATTCAGATCCTTTGACTTACGAATCATTCTTCTGGGAATATATTTCAAGTATAAGGGCTAAGCAAACCAAGATGTTTATAGAAGCATTATTTTTAAAAATGAAAAACTGTGAACTCACATATCTAAGACTTGAGAAATGGTTAAATAAAATTATGGCATGTTGATATAGTATTTCATTTTGAAACTTCAGCACTGATAAATACGACTATGTAGAAATAAAAAATAACCAAATAGAAATAAAAAGAATTTATAAAAACACTTTTACGTGGAAAAAGGAATTTCTAAAATTGTGTGTGCATACTATTACAACGTTATAAAACTATATACATATGAATTTCATTATAAATATGCATACAGATATAATGAAAATCAGAAGAAATAAAAAATGATAGTTGCTAACTTAGGATGGTTAGGCTATACAAATTAGACTAGAATTTCTTATGAAGTTAAAAAATGTTTTAAATAAAAGAAAATCATAGCTGATTAAAAAAATCCTATGAAATAATAAGAAAAATGGTTTCTATTGACAATAAGTCAAAATGAGACTCCCTATCCAAAATGGAGGTTTCTAAATGAATTTTGAAAAAAAACCAAAAAAACAAAAAACCCCTGGAGAACCAATACATAAATGGTGGGGAGCAAAGAAGACCGTCGTCTCTCACATGAATCTGAGAAAAAGTATTAATTTATGCTGAGTTTTCTTTTCCTTCTTTAAGCTTATTTTCTTTCATAGGTTTCTTGGCATCCTCACAAACGCAGGTGGTTATAAGGAGAGTGCCTCAAATATTTCCCTTCCTGAAGAGTTACTCTATAAGCTGCAATTTGGGGTGAGAGTGAATAAGAGTGAATAAAAATGGTTGTGTTAACAAAGAATAACTTTCATAGACACAAAATAAAAAGCTGCAAGTGTATAATAATTATAGGAGATTCTAGTCATATGTGCAATAAAATATAATAGATTAAAATACTGAGTTTGGCAGAGGAGTTAGCAGGAAAATGCCTGTGGTATAGCTAATCATTAAATGTCAGAGGAAAGTCTATAAGAGATAATTAGGTACAATGCTGAAATTCCTGTGGTTTTTTTCCTCTGTTTTTCTGCATAGTTAACGAGCAAGTTTATAGTTAATCAGGGATGCTGCTTTTGGCTACCTGAGATTCCTAGCAGATGTCTGAAGAGTGATGTCCCCCCATCACTTCTGAACTTTGTCCCTGTGACGCTTTTGCTGACCTCATGGTACATCTCCTCAATTTGGCCCAGATTTCTGTCCTGTAGTTTTCCCAGACACTCTACTGTCTGCTATTGCATACATGAAAAAGGACATAGATGGTTACCCCAAATCCTACAGATACGGAAGTTAGAAGTGGTGTTAAACACAAACAAATAGGAAATGCCATAAAATTCAGAGGCTTTCGTATCAACGGCTCTATCAATTATTAACTGAGTCACCTTGGGCAAATTACTTATCTCATTTACCTTCTCTGTAAATTGAGTATTATCATTTAGTCAATAATATTCATTGTTATTAAGAAAAAGGGATTGTGCTGGGCAATAGTGATAAAAAATTTGTTTAAGGTATAATATCTAGCCTCAGGGAGCTCACAGACTTATCAAGAGATAATTATCACGTGGTAAATGAAACAGATTTCACATAGAAGCACAGACAAAACATCTAAGGATGGGACAGGCAAAGTTTGCAAGTGAGGGCTCAGGGTTTATCTTGAAGGGATTCAAAGAGATCACTACATAAACACACCTAGCACGCTCCACATCTGTAATAAGCACTCTATTAATGTTAAATTGCTTTGTCTTCATTCTGGAATGATCTTAGATACAAATTTTTGCAACAGAGCTGAGCATTTTGCACTGGGCAACATCAAAGTTGTGAAACATAAATTCCTTCAGAGAGATAAAATCCTGCATTCTTTAAGAATGAGTGTTAGAAAGACTATACTCAAGAAGCTGTCCTATTACTCTCTAAAGCCTGGAATTTAACAAATTTTCTTAGTCAAAGCTAGTTTGCTGTTTCAAAGACTCAGCCTAGTTTACAAACCCTAGGGAGTCATGACACAAAGAAAGAAACTAAGAAGACAAGATTTTTCTCAAGAACTTTGGCCTTTTCTATTGACCAGTTATGAAACTACTTAATTGCTATGCACGTTTTTGGCAGTATTTTTCGAGATAAGATAAAAAGTACAAAACCTTTGAAATGTGAAATACTTTGAATGAATGAAGTGGGTTTCTAGGGCACAGTATTTGAAGTACTTGACTTAGTTGTCATTCCCTTTCCTTATCCATGTCAGTTAAATCAATCAGTTATCCTGCTGATCCCAGATCTGGCCTCAGAATCTTAACACAGCTAATTAGGAAGCCACTACCAACATAAAGAAATTGCTGCAGTTACTGGAAGCGAAATGGGAGGGATGGTGGAGAGTGTAATGAAAAAGGATGAAGCTGTCCTTAAGAATGGCACAGTGAAAAACAGGCCTTAAGAAGGGGGAGGTAGACATGCATGCCTGGTAGTGTGAGGTCCATCTTATCTCCTGTGGCATAGCTAGACCTCTCTGAACTTACAGTGTCGGCTGGGCTTGTGGAAAGGCAGTGGATTGGTTTTAATGAGCATATAATCTGGGGGAAATGTGAGAAAAAGTTGGAAAAAGCTGAGGAAAGGAAGAGTCAAGTCAAATTACTGTTTGCCTTTTGCAAATTGCCCCCAGCCCACTTCAATACAGCAAATCGCTCACTTTCCTCTTCTGCTTTTGGCTGAGACATAAACTGGCTGGGTTGCAGAAGGGCCTGGGATACTGCCCTTACTCTATTTTGTCTTACAGTCATTTGTGGGCTTGTCTTATTTTCTCCTAAGTTGTAAACCCCTTGAAGGCAAGTACATCTTACTATTCTTTGTGTCCTCTATTATAGTGAGTAGCACAAATATTATTATTGTAAATGGTGAACATTAAGTATTGTTGCAGTTGAGCTAAGAATTGACATTCCTCTGCATATAATGGTCTCTGATCCAAAGGATATACTGCATCCTATGAAACAGATTCTCATCCTTTCAGGGTGCTGTCTTCCAAATGGCACTATAACTAGGGAGTTCATCTCAGTGGCAGCATCCCCTTCAGTCATGCCTGGTCTACAAATGAGAGCAACACAGAGCTTTACAAGGATGTGGGAGCTCCCCTCACTCATGTATTTCTCAATGCCTTAGTGAAATGAGTGTCTTCTGGGCCTTCTCATGGAACGTTGAAGGGGACGGGTGGGTGTGCAGGTAACACGCAATACATTTAACATACCTATTTCCCTAGGCCCCTGGGTTCCTTTATCGACATGATGTAGATAGCTCTGGTATCTCAGCTGTATTAAATGTAGGCCATGGTTGAGTCCAAGTTTCAGTCGACCAATCAATCAATTGTGAGAGCTACCTGCAGCTTCATGAACTAACACATCAAGCCTGGAATCTACTAAGTGCACTATATCCATTAATTTGGCTCAACCTAGTGTTGTATTTCACCCTCCGAGATCTAACACTCTTAGAATATACTTCCTATTTCTGCTGATATAGATTAGTAAAGTCTTGCAATTATCTTGGTGTGTAAGCTATTTCTTCCTGGGTCACTGTGTGTACCTGTCGCCATGGAGAATGCTGAGATTTAACCCTAGTTTTAGGTCTAGGGGCAATAGTGGGTGGTTATAGTGTGTCTTGTGGAGAATAAATATTCCGTTTTAAGGCATCTTCCCCGGTGAGGTTATCACAGAGTTTTTAAGCAAAGGAAGGCTAGTCTCCAGAGGGCAAACTTCTTTCTTTAATAGAGGTAGCTTAGAGTGACTTGTAGTTTCAAGATGATTCGCTTCATCTGTGTTCAAGCAGCTGTCCCCATTCCAATTTTCAGGATCCCATTCTTTCTCATTCAATGCTTTAACTTTTATGTAAAAAATGAAAAAAAAATTTAGCCATTTTATTTTAGTAATAATGATGATGATGATGATGATAATGTTAAAAAATGCAGGCTGCATCCTACTTTGGGTTTCCCTTTTTCTTTCTTGGCACACTTTTTCTTTTTGCCTAGTACACTTTGTTTTTTTCTGTAACCCTGGTCTTTCTTCTCTGCCCATTCTTTTCTGTTTTTTCCTTTTAAAAATGTTTATACAATTTTTAAAGGTTACACTCCATTTACAGTTATTACAAAATATTGGCTATATTCCCCATGTTGTATAATACATCCTTGTAGCCAGTCTTACACCCAATAGTTTGTACCTCTCACTCCCCCACCTGTATACCACCCGCCCCTGCCACTGTTAACCGCTAGTTTGTCGTGTGAAAAATTTGATGGAACTGTGAATACAACTATTGTTACAGTTCAGCAATCCATATAATAAAATTTTGTGCTTGATTTTTGACAATATCACCCCTATGTCTGAAAGAACTAAAAGATTCTTTTATAGTTATCATGGAAGCTTCCTGGTCTTAGACTGTGACTTGAGCTGAGAGTTGAAAGAAACGAGCTTGTGATTTTCTTTCTATAAGTGCTAAAGGACACTCAGAAGACTCTATGCCATACCATTGTCCTTAGAGACATCTTAACTGCCATAATGGTCAAGTGCAGCATCCAGCTGGGCAATCTCTTGCTTCAGTTGACATGTCATCACGATCAACCACAGATGACAGTTTGATTACTTTAATGCCCTCATCTCACTTCTCAGTGGAGAGGAACCCAGCCAAAGGGCATGACCAAGGCAATCCTCAAATTCTTTGTGTGTTTCTCTCCTGGGATCACTACTGATACCAATTCTGTATCAGTTAGGGTCCAATCAAGAGACAGAAATCAAACAATATTTTGAACATGGAAGGTTAAATATAAAGAATTACCATTTATAACAAGGAATTGGAGTGATAAGGAGATGGATAGTAAAGAACTAAGAAAATGCTAAAGAATATAGGAAAATCAGATATAGTGATCATCTACTGCCCTAAGGGCTGAGATAGACCCTCCTTGAAGAAGTCCAGTGACTGTGGCTCATTTGATGTCAGAGAAGTTTGCTGAGGGAGAAAAGCTGCCTAAGGGGTGTGAGGGGAAGCTATTCATGAACAGTGTTGTACTGGTGGTACTCCATGTGAAGCCACTTGATGGGGTTCCAGGGAAAGATGCTCATGGGTGTTGCCTGCAAAGTTGCCTGTTCATGGGAGGTGCTACACACTGCTGGCCACTGGGCACTGCTGGAACTGAGAGCTGCAGAAGCCACACGTGCTGTAAGAGCCTGCCTAAGGGAGCACACCACACTACACGGGTAGAGAACTCTATTCTTCCTCTAGTGTCCCTCCAGTGCTCTTTACTGACAAAGCTTAATATCATGAGAGCTGGAAAAGGCGAAGTATTGATATGTACAGGATTTATTTCTATTATCACAAAGCAGGCAATGAACAGTGTTTTGGGGCCCTTGAGGCAGTAACTTGGTAACTGGCTCAATAACCCATTTCCTTTAACTGGAAAAACCTTACAATGAGGACTAAATTTTGTTGCTGCTCTGAAAGGCATTACAAATGGCCCCTTCAAGAAGCTGATAAAGGGCTTCCCTGGTGGCGCAGTGGTTAGGAACCCGCCTGCCAATGCAGGGGACACGGGTTCGAGCCCTGGTCCGGAAAGATCCCACATGTCGTGGAGCAACTAAGCCCGTGCACCACAACTACTGAGCCTGCGCTCTAGAGCCCATGAGCCACAACTACTGAAGCCTGCGTGCCTAGAGCCCGTGCTCTGCAACAAGAGAAGCCACCGCAATGAGAAGCCCGTGCACCGCAACGAAGGGTAGCCCCTGCTCACCACAACTAGAGAAAGCCCGCGCACAGCAATGAAGACCCAACGCAGCCAAAAATAAATAAATAAATAAACAAACAAACAAACAAATAAAAGCTGACAAAACCATGGACTCTCCCTCCAGATAAATGCACATGTGTACATATGTACACAGTCCTATAGATAATTCAGGGTATGTCTCTGGACCCAGATTAAGAACCCCTGAGTTAGGCCCATGACTACTCTCCATGTTCAATTTAGTGATTATTCTTACCTTTATTTGAATGTAGTGTAGCAAATTTAATATTCCCAAACTCAGCTAAACTATATTTACTTTTAGCAAAAAAGATAAACATTTATAAACATTTGAGAAATATAGCCAATAGAGTTAGATAGTTCTAATTTTGGGGGGAGGAAATTGGTGAAACATCTCTGGGAAGAGAGAGGCTAAATGCCAGAGGAAGGGTATGCAGTTGTGAACCAACTGCAAGGTTACTATTGGGATTTGGACTTGGATAGCTGCATACAGAAGGAGCAGGGTATCCATTATGACCTGCTATGCTTTGGTAAGGTACATTATGGTAACTGGCCTCCAATATGACAGGAGGTCCTTACCTCCTGGTATTCATGCTCATACTACTCTCCTCCTACAATGACTCAGGGCTGGCCTTTGTGACCAAATAGCGCACCATGTAGGTGACAATGTATGATTTCAGAAACTAAGTCATGAAAGGCATTGCTGCTTCAGCCTTGGTCCCTAGGATTCCCTCATTCTGGGGGAATCCAGCTGTCTGGTTGTAAGGACATTCAAAAGCAGTCCTGTGGAGGGACCCACATGGGGAGGAACAGAGACTTCACACCAACAACCAGCCCAACTTGCCAGCCTTAGGAGTAAGCCATCTTGGAAGTAGATCCTCCAGTTCCAATCAAGCCTTCCGATAACCAAATGCCAGCTGAAATCCTGACTGCAATTTCACGAGAGACTCAAAACCAGAACCAACAGCAAAGACACTCCCAAAATTCTGACCCGGTTTTAGGGGCAATTTGTTTTGCAGCAATAAATAACTAATACATACATTTAGGTCAAAATTCTTTAGAGAGTGAAAAATATAAGGGATTTCCCCTTCCCCCCTTCCTCTGGTCACCTAAAGGAGGTCAGTGAGATGCTATTTGCTACAGTTTTCTCCAAGTGTTATGATAAATAAGTCAGTGGATTAACTCATCAGAGAAATTAGACTTCTGTCTTACCCAAATGGTCGCTCTAAGAACTGACTAGACATACAGTTTCTGAAAAGCAGGAAATCCAACTGCTAAACTACCTTATGAAGATTTATATTAATACAGAAATAGAAATATAGATGTGTCCTTATGAAGACTATTCTAGGGAAATCATGTGTCGAAATGCTCATTATGGCCACCATAATTGAGGAGGGCTATGCAAACTAGTGCGTTCAAAGGTGAGTCAATGTTTTGAGTGATCTGGAAACTATTCTTAAGGATGGTTGAAGAATCTGGGGATGTTTAGTTTGGATAAGATGTAGACAGCATTTAACCATTTGAAGGGCAGACGTGGAATAAAAGTAAACATATTTTGAATTAATCAAGAGGAGAAAAGTGGCCTAATGACAAATTATAGCAATGCAGATTTTAATTCACTTATAATAACCATGGCTGTTTAACAATAGGTCATGCTGTAGTGAAAACTATGGTGCTCCCTTTCCCTGGAAGGGTTTAAGCCAAAGTTGGCTGACTGCCTTTCTGAGATGCAGTAAGAGTGATTCCGGCAGTACTTGGAAAGCTATCTAGATGACCTCTAAGATGTTGTTCCTGAAAGCCTTTTCCTCCTGAATGTGTCTTGTTATGCATGAATATCTTTAAGACAGTTCGGTGTAGTGGAAAGACTGTGTATTACAGAGGAATCAGAATTCTGTTTAGAAGTTACTAGCTGTGTGACTTGGGGCAAGACATTTAGCCTTTCTGAGCTTCACTGACCTCACTACCTCTCAGGGCTGTTCTGAAAATTCATTAAATGATACATCACTTAAATCATCCACTTGGCATTTAATGCATGTGTGGTTTTCTTCCTTCCATTTTCTACAATATGGTTTATAATCAAACATCTGGGACCAATTAAGATTTTGAAAGTGCAGTGTTGAAATGAGCTAATTTTCCTAGGCTTGAAGTGGAAGATTTCACTTGTTTTTAAACAATAAATTTGATTGAGATTTGATTAGATGCTTTGTGGCACAGCATCTTAAAAAAAAAAAAAAAGACAAGTTTGGTGTAAACAGAAGTAGAAGGAATCAGAAGCCAGATGGCTATCATCATCTTTGAAATTTTCAACTGCAAGATCATCACTTGACTAAAGTCTTTCTTCCCAAGAGAGTTATCATAAAAACAAAAACAAAAAACCAAAACACTGAAAACTATATTATTCAACATCATAACGTATTTTACCTTCCTGGAAGGTATTCCAAATTTTAGTAAGAAAAGCTCAGTAATAAGCACTCTATTTTCTTTAAAATTTTAAAAGAAACTGGAATCTCACAGAAGGAGTCGATATAAGCTTTTCTAGCTGTCCTCCTTCCCAATTAAAAGAATTAGAAGTAAATATCCCACAAATACTGGAAATCAGTTTTATTATTTACAAATAATTTTCTTTAAGTGTTTTACTTTGTCAACAAAGAAAGTTACTCCATGGGCAGAAATCACCCTGAATTACTGAACTAGCTACTAAAATTATGTGCATTGAATAGTTAATAGTGTTAAAGTAGATTTGGCCTTAACAATCACAAATCCTTTATTATCTATTAGCATCCTATCCTTAAGCATTCTCATTAGAGGCTGTCTTTAAGTAGCAAATGGTAACTGAGATGTGTAGTTGTTCCCTTCTTATGTGCAACATGGACAAAGAACAGCTCACAGCAGCCTCTAAGTAACTGCTATCTTGCATCCCCTCCATGCTGTTTTTCCTACTCCAAATTCCAAGTTAAACACTATCAATAGTCTAGGGACTACCCTTTCATACATTTTTCTATACACACATACACGTAATTTAACAAAAATGGGATCATATTTACATACTGTTTTTATTGTGGGCAAGTTCAACAGCATCAAAAGCATTTTTAGGTTGTTAATTCAGGTGGCTGTAAAGCAAAAAAAAAAAATCATTTCTGTCAGATACTCTTATCATCTTTATACTCATATATTTCAAATTCTTGAATGTTCATTACATTTTAAAATGATTTTGTCCATGTTAGTGAACCTTTGATGAACTCTACTTTAAATAGTATCTATCACAGTGAAATGCATTCTCTCCATATTAATATTTATTAATATAATTCTCATTAATAACGTACATTTCAGAGTGCCAACCAAGGGGGATGACCACATTACTCTAAGGGGTTCCTGGAAGTGAGTCACAGGCATAAGTGACAGGAGCCGCTGGCTTGGGTGGTGGTGCTTGTGGCAGTTGCGGTTGGGGAGACTTCCTGCCTTAAACAGGAATTGGACATAAAAGAATTCTTAGAGCAGACAGCTTGGGACTTACATGGTGGCACACTTATGCCATAAAGGATTCAACCTCTTTCAATTGTTCTGTTCTGCCATCCTTGTAATATAGGCCTTTGTTCTCCTGTCTGTTGCTTCAGGACTGAGCTGTGGCTGCCCCACCGCCGGCATCACATTCCTCCAGGAAGAAAGACAGGTGTAGGGCAGGGATGAGCTCTGGTCTGCAGAACATGTTCATCTGGAAGCCCCAGTAGCAACTTCACCTTTCATCTTATGGACTACAGCTGTGTCGAATGGCTGCTGCTAGATGTAAGGGAGCTAGAAAAAGTACTTGTAGCTAGAATTAAGTTAAGGTTCTATTAATATGACTAGATACTAGGTAGAAAAAGGGTCTGCCAAAGGAAATCCAAGTCATAGTAAACTGTTCTCATTCCATGACAAGAAATAAAGGAAACTTCACTCTTATTTTAGAAGAGCATTGAGAGGGTAAGGCTAAGATATGGTAGGTGTCCTATCACAAAGAAAAGAGGTGAAGGAGGAGAGGGTGTAAGGGATCCTGGGGCCCTAGCTGTTGAAAGGAAGAATTTCCTCTTGGTCACTAACTTTCACTAACTCCTCTGCAGCTGAGAGAGGAAGAGACCAGGTCCCCAAAGCCCCCTATATTATCTGCTTGTATTCACCTATAAGTGGAAGCCTGGACCTGTGCAAATGCACATCTCTTAATTTACTGCACTGACTCCTAAACCTGTGCAGAAAATGGAGAGTAAGTCGGCTTTGGGCAATAGCCTGAACCTTCGCGTTCCCACGTGTAAACCATAAACCAGAAAAATAACACTGCCATCCGTCTTCATTTCCCACTGTGCTGAGCACACAGTAGGTGCTCAGTAAACAAACACTTGCCAACTTTTGAGAAGACGGAGAGGAAATACATGGAAATTAATATTTAGTTGAGAGACTGATATACGCCAGAACTGTACCAGATGGCTTACCTACATAGCTCATTTAATCAACAGCACACAGTCAGGTAGCCATTACCGTCCCCATTTAGAGAAGTAAACTGAGGCTCAGGAAAGTTAGCCAGGGTCACACGGAAAGCAGAGGTAGACTTCAGGTTTAACTGAAAGTCTTCTCCTTATGCAATGTACCCACAGTCTCTCCTTCCCCAGAGCTCCAGGTACCGTGCTTTGCAGAGAGTCGACACAAGAAATTATGGGCAGAAGTCTGATTGAGCATCAGGAAGGACACTAACTTTTGCAGAGACAGCTCTAAGGATGAGGAACACTTCCCAAGTCTTCCGGGTGTGGTCAAAACAGAATGTGCTAACGCCAGCGAAGCTGGTGGAGGCCCGAGTTCCGCTGGGGAGGCAAGGCGGAGCGAATGGCCTGGCAGGGCGGGCTCGACACGCCCGAGTGGCTTCGAGACGACACACAACTCGGCACGGGCCGCCCTGGGCCGCCCGGGGCGGTCGGCGACGGGACCTGGAGAACAGCGCGCGTGGGCGAGTCGCCCCTGACGCACTTCCGCCCTGCGTTTTCCGGCTTAAAGGGGACCCGGACCTTATTCACAACAACAACAAAACAGGCGCACTCGCGGCCGGCGCCCCTATTCTAGTCCCCGCCCTCCTGCCACCTGTCGCCGCCTCGGCTGCGCCCGGCCTTGCGCCCCAGCTGCCCTGCCGGAGGCGTCAGGCGGAGAGCCCTTCGGCCAACTTCTCCCGCTGCCGCCGCGCCGCCTCGCGAGATCCAGGGCCGGACCGTGGGCGCCGCCGAGCAGTAGGAAGGGAGCGGCCGCCGCGGAGGACGCTCGGCCGGACTGTGCGATCGGTGGCCGTGCCCGGGGGCGGAGGGCGGCGGTGGCGGGCCCCGCAGCCATCTCTCAGGTAGCCCTGCCTGTCGCAGTTGGCCACCCTGAGCGGCCCGTCCCCTTCTCCAGCCCGCGTGGCGAGGCCGTCGCGTCGGGGCCTTGTTGCGTTTCAGCTTAGGGGTCGCGGCGGGGGCGGGGCGGTGGCTCGGGCTGTCGCGTCCTCACCCCTCCCTACCTTCTCATCGCTTTCTCTCTCCCCTTGGCCTCCCTCTGCAGACCGGAGCCCGGCGGAGCCCGAACCTGGCGGGGAAAACTGCACCCCCGGCCGGGCCCCCAGACCCCGCCGCCGCCGCCGCCGCCACTGTCCATCATCCTCGGTACCGGCAATGGCCTTTGTATCGCCCGATGCACTTGTGACTGACTTGAACAAGGAATATTAAGAACCCATTCGCTTCCGTCCCCATCCCAGCCGCGCCGGCAGTAACCACCTCGGCTCATTTGGGCTTAACTGCTGCTCCTCTTGACTCTGTTCGACCTTGGAGGCACCATGGACCAAAATGGGATGGAGATTCCTGTGACCCTCATCATTAAAGCACCGAATCAGAAATACAGTGACCAGACTATTAGCTGCTTCTTGAACTGGACCGTGGGGAAACTAAAAACGCATCTGTCTAACGTGTACCCTAGCAAACCAGTAAGTGTCTAAAAGCTGGGCGCAGCTGCTCTGGCCAGCAGATTTTCCTGTCATATACTCCCTTACTCCCTGCTTATCCCCACCCCTCTTGAGTCAAATAGGTCTCTTTTTGACTGCAAAGTATTTTGACCGCGAAGCATTTTGCGTTCCGAGGTTACGTGACTCTCTTGTCTGAACCATCATTAATATTTTCCTGATGAGGTCCAGTTAATTAGTAAGTGTAATTAGTAAGTGAAATATCAAAGCACATGAGAATTGGCAGGCATACAATAGGACCGTTTTCCTTGGACTCAAAGTCATCAACCTAAAATGGGAATGACAGGTGCATCCTTTAAAAAAAAAAGATAAGCACTGCAATCCATATTCAAGCTTTTATTGCTTATTAGACTAAAATTCCTCTTTACTTTCAACATCTGGCCCAGAAATTTGCTCATTGCTGAAGAGCGAATTTTGAAATAAGTATGTGACCCCTATGAAAGTTATACTTTACACACTAGTATGTTTCAAGAAGCAAAGAGTTATACGTTTTAGATTCACTTTCTTCTGCCCCCCCCCTCTCATTTTCCTCCTGTAGAGGACACAGAAATTTTCTTCATTTAGAAGAGAACAGTCCTTCCACACCCCCACCATTTGGTGCATCATTTTATTCCTTTCATATAGCCATTTGTAAATCAGTGCGGCAGTGTTTTTCATTCTGCATCACATCTGGATATTGCAAAGATAATAAATAAAATAGACAGTACGGCTCCATCTGTCCCCAAAGTTAGATTTGAAAGTTATCAACACAGTTGATAACTAAGTCTTGGAATAATTTAGAAAAGTATAGTGTTGTGTAGTGTGTATGAAAGTTAGGCTTTCATGTTCTCCATTGTGTAAAAAATTCATTCCTGAATAAGTAGTTTTCAGTGATAACTAAACCTTTTTTTTTAATTAATGAAGAAGCTTGGATTTTTAGGGTGGGAAATATTTTTGGCATCTGGCAAATTTAAGCCAGCAGCAAGGATGTGTTGGAAGGCAACTGTGCTTTCTAGGTTTTACTTAACACTTGTTTTATGCAAATAAGTAAGGAAGGCACTTGATCTATATTAAGATGTTAATGAATTAGGACTGTTTCAGTGTTACAGTATTAAGTTTAGTTAGGCATTTAGGCTTACTAGAATAGCTATAGAAATAGGGTGGTTATTGCAAAAACAGGTGGTTTAGAAAAACAACTCTTAGTTGGCATTAGCTATGTTTGTCAGTACTTTTTGATTACAAATATTTTTAGTAGGAGAAATAAAAACCCTGAAGTATTTAAGTACTTGGAACAAAATAGTTGGAACTCTCATTTTTTCAAATCTTTTCTTGAAAGGTAAGATTTACACAGGGGTAACAATTTCTTTTTAAAAATTTCTGCTTTACAAAAGATTTCCTATTGCATATGACTTGTTTTACACATTTTTGAAGTAGAAGATAGCTTTTCAGGATAGGCAGAATTGAAAGCCATAGACTTCCATAGCACTGTTCATAACATAGCCATTCCTAAGTACATTATTGAGCATATATCTAAGTACTTAGTTATATGCTCAAGTGTATACTTATGTGAGGATCTTTTACATTATATGATTAAACCAAAAGGGACTTGGTTTGCACTGTGATAGAACAAGAGTTATCACTTTTCTGAACCTTTTTCTTTTTTAAAAAGTATCTAAGAGAGGAGTGTGAACCCTATTTGTCTTATCTGCTCCTGGGATAAGCCTGTTTTTGGCAGGAGTTCTGCCATCTTAGCACTTATCTCAGTGGAGTGCTGTCAGTGCCCATGTGGATCAGTCAGCTGCTGGAGGACAGATCAGTTGCAAACTTCTCTACACCCCGCCCCCCTAAGCCGCTTGCTTCTAGTACACACTGGAGGCACTTTTGGAAGGTGTACCAAATAATATACAGCCTATTAATTACCTAACCTTGTGGCAAACCTTTTTTCCTCTTCCAGCAAGTTTTCTCGAAGTGAATTGTAATATCTGAAGTTTATTTCTAGGTTAATGAGGGTGAGGTTGGTGTACATGTGTTTCTTTTCTTGTTTTTTATAAATTTTTTTTTTTTTTTTTTTTTTTAAATTTTTGGCTGCATTGGGTCTTCATTGCTGCGTGCGGGCTTTCTCTAGTTGCGGTGAGCAGGGGCTACTCTTTGTTGCGGTGCGCGGGCTTCTCATTGCGGTGCCTTCTCTTGTTGCGGAGCACTGGCTCTAGGCGCACAGGCTTCAGTAGTTGTGGCTCGCGGGCTCTAGAGTGCGGGCTCAGTAGTTGTGGCGCATGGGCTTAGTTGCTCCGCAGCACGTGGGATCTTCCCGGGCTAGGGATCAAACCCATGTCCCCTGCATTGGCAGGCGGGTTCTTAACCACTTCACCACCAGGGAAGCGCACATGTGTTTATTTTCATAGAACTTCAATGAAAACTTTGTAAGGTTATTGACACACTCACATTCTAACTTTTTTATCACTTAGAACTGATTTGAAATATCACAGTTGTTTAACAGACCAACTGTTTACTGATACTCCAAAGCCATAGGTAGTCCTCAGCATAGGAATTGGAGTCCTTAAAGTTTACTTGTAAAGTTGTTATTTAGAACAGAGAAATTTAACAGTATAAGCAATATTATATTGTTGATTTAATATAAAGGAAGCTTAGATTCTTATGACCACCAACAATGACTACTTAACATTGATTCTGTTTTTAAGGGTCTCAAGTGCTGTTTGGTGTTTAACAGATCATTTCTTATGCCTGATTCCTTGCGCATAAGAAAGGTGGAGGTGGGTGGACTTGGAAGCAGAGAAGGGTTTAGTGCCTGGTAGAAGCAAGTGTTCCCCAGTGTGAAGTAGAACAGTTCGTAGACACTGCTCTTATGGGATCTGATGGGTCAGGGGAGGTAGAGGGCCTTGGTCCCTGTGGACAGTGGCTTCTAGGAAAATAAATGAGAGCTGCTGGAGGGAGAAGAATGGAGATTTGAAGTTGTTCATTTAGGATCTCTACAAGGATAGGTCACATGCCTACATGCTGTTAACGGAATTCTGGCTAAACTCTGCAACAGTGTGTAAAATCTTAAGATTTTAGCTTTATGGTCAGATATTCACTTCATTTAATCACAGATAATCTCCATTCGCATGGATATTTTAAATTCAACCTCCCCTCACCTCAATAAACCCACAACAAATATACCCCTCCTTCCAAAGCACACTTTCTTGGGCTTCATTTATTTATTTAATTAGGAATTTATTGACCTGGCATTTGAAGGTCTATGTATATACTAAGCAAAAAGGTGGTAAGAGTCCTTTGCTCTTAAGAAGCTCAGGTCTAGTGGGGGATACAGACATATAAGTAAATAACTACGATATTATGTACTAGTGTTATATAAGAGGGATGTACTGAGTGCTATAGGAGCACTGGAAGGGAATGGTCCACTCTGGAGTGAGGGTAAGGGAATGTGTAGCTGTTTTAAGAAAAGATTCACAGGGACATTTTTCTTAAAGAATTGATAAGTTTTAGTCAGATAAGATCGTAGTTTCTTTTTCTTTTTTTTAACTGTTCTTTCAGAGCTATTGTTGCACTGATGATTCTAAATGCTTTATATTATTATAGTACTTAGTAGTATAGTACTGTGTTAAAGGATTATAGCTCCATAATGGGCTAAAAGGGGGAAGTGTTTTCTAGTTAGGAAGCAAGGCAATTGCCACATTTATACAGAAGTTTACAAAGTCATTACTAAAAACCTCAGGTGTGAAACTGAGCTGTGGTGGAGTTTTGTTTAACTTTGAATGGTATTGATAATTGGTTTGGTACTTGGTTTAAGAACTGGGGAGGGGCTTCCCTGGTGGCGCAGTGGTTGAGAATCTGCCTGCCAATGCAGGGGACACGGGTTCGAGCCCTGGTCTGGGAAGATCCCCCATGCTGCGGAGCAACTGGGCCTGTGAGCCGCAATTACTGAGCCTGCGCGTCTGGAGCCTGTGCTCCACAAGAGAGGCCGCGATAGTGAGAGGCCCGTGCACCGCGATGAAGAGTGGCCCCAGCTTGCCACAACTAGAGAAAGCCCTCGCACAGAAACGAAGACCCAACACAGCCATAAACAAAAAAACAAACAAACAAACAAAAAAACTGGGGAGTGCACCAGTTCATGTTGATAGTGTATATAATTGTGAATCATATTCTAATATGACATTTGTCATCACTTCATGACTTTAGGTTTTCAGTTCCTAAAATTGGCCTGTAGTGTGAAATAATTATTCTGAAATTTAGGTAATTACTGCTAGTGGGTGAAGATAACCTATCAAGAGGGCCACTTTTACTTGAGTAGTTTCAGACTTTGATCTAGTTTAGACTTATTTACTAGGTATGTAAAAATCAAAATGGTTGAACTTAATGTTATCCAGTAGAATGGACTATCCTAGAGAAAACTTTAAAAATAAGAAATAAAATAAAAAATAAGATCCTCTAAATCCAGTTAGGCACCTTTTTCATTATCTTGTTTCTTACTATTTGTTCTTATACACAAACAATAACTACGATGGACCTGACTCACCCTGAATTCAATTTTGAAGGCAAACCTTTCTGGGGCTTGTATCCTTTTGCTTCCCATTTTTGTCTTGAGGTCAAAATCCCTGTTGAACATGTCCTTCAGTTCTGGATAGACCTTCTCTCTCTTGGCACCTTTTCAAGTTGTGCCTTTGCTCTGAGATTTGTTAGAATTAAAGAAATAGGAATAGAACCAGTTGCATAGATTCTATTCTGAGAATATAACATTCTGTAACCAAATTGCCTACAGTTCAGATGGAAGTCTTACTTTCATTGTCAGTGGAAGTAGCTTTTATAATATAATTTGAGGTTTATATCTGTCTTATTTTTGCAATTCTCTATTACCTTACTTAGGAAGGTCATTTTTTTTTTCTTTTTAATTTATTTATTTTATTTATTTTTGGCTGCATTGGGTCTTCGTTGCTGCATACGGGCTTTCTCTAGTTGTGGCGAGCAGGGGCTACTCTTTGTTGCGGTGTGTGGGCTTCTCATGGCAGTGGCTTCTCTTCTTGTGGAGCACGGGCTCTAGGTGTGTGGGCTTCAGTAGCTGTGGCACATGGGCTCAGTAGGTGTGGCTCACAGGCTCTAGAGCACAGGCTCAGTAGTTGTGGCTCGCGGGCTTAGTTGCTCCGCGGCATGTGGGATCTTCCCAGACCGGGGCTTAAACCCGTGTCCCCTGCATTAGCAGGCAGATTCTTAACCACTGCGCCACCAGGGAAGCCCAGGAAGGTCATTTTTTAAAAAATTGTAAAATATTGGCTATATTCCCTGTGTTGTACAATATACCCTTATAACTTATTTTATACCTAATAGTTTGTACCTCTTAATCTTCTACCTGTTTATTACCCCTCCCCCCTTCCCTCTCTTCACTAGTAACCACTAGTTTGTTTTCTATATCTGTGAGTCTGCTTCTGTTTTGTTATATTCACTAGTTTGTTTTATTTTTTAGATTCCACATATAAGTGATATCATACAGTATTTATCTCTGTCTGACTTATTTCACTTAGCATAAGTAAGCAGGTCATTTTTAAAATTTGCTTGCTTAACCATCTCAGAACTGTTGATTTAAAGGGGCTATAGTCCACACACACAAATAATTTTTGTTTTATAAGACTCTTGTCAAAGGTTGATGGAAAGTTAAAAGTTTTGAATGAGTGCTGACTGAAATTTGTTTTGTTTAACTCCTTGCCTTTTTCTAATGTCTTTTTTGGAAAATAACAGTACTGTGAAGGTAATGTTTTGTTTAATCATGCATCAGTGCTTTTAAAAATAGGATTTTTCTAGAACTTTAAGTTTCTCTCCTTTACATAATAATTTTTTTTTTGGCTGCGCTGCGCTGCTTGTGGGAACTTAGTTCCCCCACCAGGGATTCAGCTCGGGTCCTCAACAGTGAGAGCATGGAGTCCTAACCACTGGACCACCAGGGAATTCCCACACATAATGAATATTGATGAACTTGATGGTCTTAAATGCTTTTTTTTAATGATTTTAAAAAATTTTTATTTATTTATTTTTGGCTGTGTTGGGTCTTTGTTGCTGCGCGCAGGCTTTCTCTAGTTGTGACAAGCGGGGGCTACTCTTCATTGCGGCGCGTGGGCTTCTCATTGCAGTGGCTTCGCTTGTTGCGGAGCACGGACTCTAGGGCGCGCGGGCTTCAGTAGTTGTGGCTCGCGGGCTCTAGAGCGCAGGCTCAGTAGTTGTGGTGCACGGGCTTAGTTGCTCCACGACATGTGGGATCTTTCCGGACCAGGGCTCGAACCCGTGTTCCCTGCATTGGCAGGAGGATTCTCAACCACTGCGCCACCAGGGAAGCCCCTAAATGCTTTTATTTAACTGTCATATTTGGTGCTGTGATTTTAAACTGCCGTTTACTAAGAGGTTGCTATGTATACCAGGCATTCTGGTAAGCACTTTATATGTTTATCATACTTATCCTTCATAGACAGCTTATGCTGTGAGTTCTGTTATCAGCTCTGTTTTATAGATGAGGAAACTGAGGCTTGGTGATTTTTTTTTGCCCAAGGTCATAGAACTTTAAGTAGTAGAATTGGAATTTGTACCCAGGTTGGTCTGACTTGCAAGCCTCAGGTCTTAACCATATGGCGGTTATATATAATAAGATGAAGGAAAGGCATTTAGGGATTTGGCCAGCTCAGTTATATACTTGCAAATTAAAAGGAAGTAAGTGGACTGTAAAAAGGTGTGTGTGTTTAGATGGTTTGTCATCTAAAGGCTACAGATGAATGGGTAACACAGTCTTAATACCGTTCTAATGCATGTCAGCTTAGTGTGTGGTTATTTTTGTTAATTTTGATAAATTATAGGGAAGGTATGGGAACATAATATCTTAAGACTTCCAAGTACATTGCTTTGCCCTATCTTTTCACATTCCCTGCTTGTTTGTATGAACCATAGCAGTCATGTATTTTGGCATCTCTGTTGTATGCATACCTGATTTGGCCTGTCAGTAGAAACAGCTAAGCAGGGAATGTCCCTTTGGAGTTCCAGAGGAAATTGTTGTGTAAGCTCTGTAAGCTGGTTTTGTTTACTGTTGTTGCAAGGGGATAAGAGGTAGAGGCAGTTTGGGTAAGCTCTGCTTCCACTTACAGTGTTTCTGAATTTCCCGAGGCTTTAGATTGGGTGGATTTAGTGGGAATGGGAGGGAGATATGTTCAGTACAAATTCACTGGATTCATTTCCCACAGAAACGATATTTTGTGCACTGAGAACCAGCTCTTTAAAGCTGTTTGACACTTACGGCTGAACTGTATATAAGAACTGAAATGTTAATAATTACCACTTTCAAAGAAATTGGGCTGTAGTTCTTTGCACTAATATATAAGTTAACCGTTGCTTTTACTGAGCTGTTTGATTATGTTGAAGTTGGGTATACTAAGGACATGATTTTTTTAAGCCATTCATAATTATGAAAGACCCATTTAGTCCTTCACGTAAAAAATCTAATCTTTTGATACCAACTAGGTGACTTTCCAGAAATATAAAAATGTTGTTCACCTTGTGAACTCATCTGTTAGACTCTTGTGAATATTTTAAGTGCATTAGGGATACATGGTATTTTATCTGTTTTTGCTATCTAGTTAAATAAACATTAAAAAGTCAGACACTTTAGATAAAATATATTTAAACCTTTTAGAAAGGAAACATCTTTCCCCAGTTTAGGATTTATTTTTGCATATTATACTAGCAGGTGAGCTTTCCTCACCTTGGTTTTTAGCAACCTCTGTTAAGTGGGTAGCAGAGTTTTTGGGCCAGCTGGTTAAGCAGCCGTATATTTGGAGTGGTATAGTTTTGTCTCTGGGCTACTCAGAGTGCCAACAGGATGTTTCCAACTTGGTAATTTAGCTGCCTCTACTCTACCGTATATCACCAGGCTTCGTCTAGGGTGGAGCAGGGGAGATGGTAAAGTACTGTACCTATTAAGATTTGCTGACTGTTAGATGTAGGATGTGAGCAACAGGAAGAATTGGTGGTGTTGTTAACAGAGGTAGTCAAGTATATTTATATGTTAATCTGTGTAGCCAGTGTCTTAACAGAAGAAAATTTTCATTGACAATTTAATTAGTACTTCATTTTAGATTTTCCAATCCTGAGTCTTCTGAATTCTTATATTTAAAGGATACCATGTAACATTTTTTATTGAGAGAAAAATGAACTTTTATTGTGTTAAGCTACTGAGATCTTGAGGTTCGTTATAGCAGCTAGCATTACTTACCCTAATACAGAAGTGGATTTTTCATCAAGGTAAAAAATACTGTTAGTAGGTCTGGATAAATAAAATTGTGTCACTTTTACAAGTTAAACTGAATTTGAATTTAGATCTCAAAATCTGTTATTTTCCTAATACTGTAGATTATAATGCAAACCAATTGAAAATTCAGTTGATTATTGTGTGGTTTGTTATCATGTCTAACCACTGGTTTTCCAGATATTTAAATTAAATTCACTGATTTAAACTGAATTTTTTCACTAATTTTTTTAGTAGAAAAAATTTCAAATCTTCTTAATTTATGCACATGAAAACTTTTTCTCTGTTTTCACCCAAAGTAAAATTAAAGAATTCTTTTTCCTTTTACTTCTGATATCTGAAGGTGTTTGAATATTCAATTTAAAGCAACAATTTAAAAAATTAAGATATAATTCACATACTGTAAAGTTTGCCCTTTAATGTGTACAACTCAGTGGTTTTTAGTAGTTCACAAATTTGTACAGTCATCGCCACTGTCTAATTCCAGAACATTTTTATCACCCCATACTCATTAGCAGTCACTCCCCATTCTCTGTCCCCCAGTCCTTGGTAACCAGTAATCTACTTTTTGTCTATATGTATTCACCTATTCTGAAAATTTCACATAAATGTAACTGTAATATATATGGCCTTTTATGTCTGGCTTCTTTCACTTAGCATAATGTTTACAAGGTTCATTCATGTTATAACACGTATCAGTTCTTCATTACTTTTTATGGCCAAATAATATTCCATTATATGTAAATGTCACATTTTGTTTATCCATTCATCAAAGCATTTGAGTTGTTTCGACTTTTTGGCTATTATGAATAATGCTGCTGTGCACATTCCTTTACAGGTTTTTGTGTGGACGTGTTGTTTTCAGTTCTCTTTGGTATATACCTAGGAATGGAATTGAATGTATACTGAGTCATATGGTGGCTTTCTGAGGAACTGCCAAGCTTTTCCAGAGGCTGTTCCATTTTACATTCCCACCAGCAATGTATGAGGGTTCTACTTTCTTCATATCCTCATCCACACTTGTTTTTGCTTCATGTATTTTCGGGGAGTTCCATGTAATTTTGTTACATTCTGCTTTTTTGAAAATTGATGTTCCCTTGCTGTGAAAAGATATGTTTAAGTTGACTATTAATTTAGAGTAAAGTTACTACTAAGATACTAACACATGACTGCTCCTTCAATAGTATAATAATATGTTAATATCAGTACCATTTGCAGAAATGAACCAAATGAATTTAGAACCAGCAAGTGTTTTAAACTAGTATTGTGATTCACAGACTAAATACTTCATTTCCATTCTTAATGATTACATGTAAAATAACTGATATAATGAACTTCAAATAAGTTGTGTCTTCCAAATCTGTGTAAGCCCCTTTGGACTCATTACACTTCATTTAATAAATCGGCATTTAGCATCTACTCTGCAGGACACAGTGCTAGGCTCTGGGAGTAAAGGGATGAGCTAGACAGACATGGACCCTCGTTTATTCTTGGCACTCATATTCCACTTAGGGAAATAAACATGTGCAGATAATTACAGATTATGGCTTGTGTTATGAAGGAAACAAACCGGGTGTGTGAAAGGAAATACTCTACTTTAAATTTGTAAATCAGATAAGACCTCTCTGAGGAGGTCATTTTAAAGCTAAGACCCAAAAGATGATTAAGAGCTAGCCCTGCGAGAGCTGGGAGAGACTGTTGCAGGTAGGATGTCTGAGTTGGGGAGGAGCTTGGCATATTTGGGGATCTAAGTGAATGCCAGTTTGGCTAGTGAGTGAGGAGGAAAGATTATGATCAGAGGAGGTTGGAAAGAGACAGAAACCAGATCTGCTGGGACCATCTGGTTATGGTGTGGAATTAGAATTCAATCCAGAGTGGTAGGAATCCATTAGAGAGTCACAGGAGTGATTCACATTTTTAAAAGATCACTCTATTTACTGACTGTAGAACACAGTGTAAAGACCAGTTAAGAAGCTATTACAGAAGTTCAGGCAAGAGGTGATGGTTTTAGGTTAGGGTAATGGCAATAGAGATGGAAAGAAATGGACTGAGAGGGACTTTTGGAGATAGAGTCCGTAAGATTTGCTGATGGTTAGCTATGTTAGACAAGGTGAGAGAAAAATTGAGGATAATGCCCAGATTTTTGGCTTAAACAACTGGTGGCAAGTTGTTATGGAATAGGGAACAAGCGAGAGGAAAGATCTGGGGAATTGGGAATTGAGAACCCCTGTAGATGTTTTGATTTTGAGTTGCCTATTAAGATATCTGAAGGTGGAGATTCCCTGGTGGTCCAGTGGTTAAGACTACATGCTTCCACTGCAGGGGGCATGGGTTTGATCCCTGGTCCAAGAACTAAGATCCCGCATGCTGCCTGGCGCGGCCAAAAAAAAAAAAAGATATTTGAAAGTGTCAGATGTCTAACAAGCAGTTGGATATCTGGATCTGGGTCTGAGAGGGACAGAGAGGCCTTGGATAGAAAAGCAAATTTGCATCTCAGCTGAAGAAGCTTCCTTAACTTTTAGAACTGGATGGAAGACACTGGAGAGGGACAGTGGCTAAAGATACGAATGAAATGTACAAATGCCTCTTAATGGATTTTCTAAACCTTGATTGCTCTTCCAGAGGTGCAAATGGTGAATGCTGTGGTCTTTTCTTCTTGCAAACCTTTTGCAGGGTGCTGTTGGTCATGCTGTTTCCTCATCCTGCTGAGGGACTTGCTTAGCCATTGCCCAGCTTTTCTGTTCAGTGGGTATAGGCTTTAAAAAACTAGGACTTGGGGATAAGGGATTATCAGCCTCTGGACTTCTAGTAATGTTATTTCAATTGGCTATATTTTGGGTTAAACAGATTATGTGCTATTAGGTTTAAAGGTCTGATGAGTATTTGTATTTCTGAAACTGGGATTCATAGTTTTAGGACTAGGAGTTTTCAAAATCTTTAATTTTTTTTAAAATTTAATTAATTTTTTTATAAGCAGGTTCTTATTAGTCATCCATTTTATACACATCAGTGTATACATGTCAATCCCAATCTCCCAGTTCATCACACCACCCCCGCCACCCCCACCAATTTCCCCCATTGGTGTCTGTACGTTTGTTTTCTACATCTGTGTCTCTGTTTCTGTCCTGCAAACTGGTTCATCTGTACCATTTTTCTAGGTTCCACATATATGTGTTAATATACGATATTTGTTTTTCTCTTTCTGACTTACGTCACTCTGTATGACAGTCTCTAGATCCATCCACGTCTCTACAAATGACCCAATTTCGTTCCTTTTTATGGCTGAGTAATATTCCATTGTATATATGTACCACATCTTCTTTATCCATTCGTCTGTCACTGGGCATTTAGGTTGCTTCCATGACCTGGCTATTGTAAATAGTGCTGCAGTGAACATTGGGGTGCATGTGTCTTTTTGAATTATGGTTTTCTCTGGGTATATGCCCAGTAGTGGGATTGCTGGGTCATATGGTAGTTCTAGTTTTACTTTTTTAAGGAACCTCCATACTATTCTCCATAGTGGCTGTATCAATTTACATTCCCACCAACAGTGCAAGAGGGCTCCCTTTTCTCCACACCCTCTCCAGCATTTGTTGTTTGGAGATTTTCTGAGGATGCCCATTCTAACTGGTGTGAGGTGATACCTCATTGTAGTTTTGATTTGCATTTCTCTAATAATTAGTGATGTTGAGCAGCTTTTCATGTGCTTCTTGGCCATCTGTATGTCTTCTTTGGAGAAATGTCTATTTAGGTCTTCTGCCCATTTTTTAATTGGGTTGTTTGTTTTTTTAATATTGAGCTGCATGAACTGTTTATATATTTCGGAGATTAATCCTTTGTCCGTTGATTCATTTACAAATATTTTCTCCCATTCTGAGGGTTGTCTTTTCATCTTGTTTGTAGTTTCCTTGGCTTTGCAAAAGCTTTTAAGTTGCATAAGGTCCCATTTGTTTATTTTTGTTTTTATTTCCATTACTCTAGGAGTTGGATCAAAAAAGATCTTGCTCTGATTTATGTCAAAGAGTGTTCTTCCTATGTTTTCCTCTATAAGAGTTTTATAGTGTCCTGTCTTGCATTTAGGTCTCTAATCCATTTTAAGTTTATTTTTCTGTATGGTGTTAGGGATTGTTCTAATTTCATTCTTTTACGTATAGCTGTCCAGCTTTCCCAGCACCGCTTATTGAAGAGACTGTCTTTTCTCCATTGTATAGCCTCGCCTCTTTTGTCATAGATTAGTTGACCATAGGTGCGTGGGTTTATCTCTGGGCTTTCTATCCTGTTCCATTGATCTATATTTCTGTTTTTGTGCCAGTATCGTATTGTCTTGATTACTGTAGCTTTGTAGTATACTCTGAAGTCAGGGAGTCTGATTCCTCCAGCTCCGTTTTTTCCCCTCAAGATTGCTTTGGCTATTCGGGGTCTTTTGTGACTCCATACAAATTTTAAGACTTTTTGTTCTAGTTCTGTAAAAAATGCCATTGGTAATTTGATAGGGATTGCATTGAATCTGTAGATTGCTTTTGGGTAGTATAGTCATTTTCACAATATTGATTCTTCCAATCCAAGAACATGGTATATCTCTCCATCTGTTTGTATCATCTTTAATTTCTTTCATCAGTGTCTTATAGTTTTCTGCATACAGGTTTTTTGTCTCCCTAGGTAGGTTTATTCCTAGATATTTTATTGTTTTTGTTGCAGTGGTAAATGGGAGTGTCTCCTTAATTTCTCTTTCAGATTTTTCATCATTAGCGTATAGGAATGCAAGAGATTTCTGTGCATTAATTTTGTATCCTGCAACTTTACCAGATTCATTGATCAGCTCTAGTAGTTTTCTGGTGGCATCCTTAGGATTCTCTATGTATAGTATCATGTCATCTGCAAACAGTGACAGTTTAACTTCTTCCTTTCCAATTTGTATTCCTTTTATTTCTTTTTCTTCTCTGAGTGCCGTGGCTAGGACTTCCAAAACTATGTTGAATAATAGTGGCGAGAGTGGACATCCTTGTCTTGTTCCTGATCTTAGAGGAAATGCTTTCAGTTTTTCACCATTGAGAATGATGTTGGCTGTGGGTTGGTCGTATGTGGCCTTGATTATGTTGAAGTAGGTTCCCTCTATGCCCACTTTCTGGAGAGTTTTTTATCATAAATGGGTGTTGAATTTTGTCAAAAGCTTTTTCTGCATCTATTGAGATGATCATATGGTTTTTCTTCTTCAATTTGTTAATATCGTGTATCACATTGATTGGTTTGCATATATTGAAGAATTCTTGCATCCCTGGGACAAATCCTACTTGATCATGGTGTATGATCCTTTGAATGTGTTGTTGGATTCTGTTTGCTAGTATTTTGTTGAGGATTTTTGCGTCTATATTCATCAGTGATATTGGTCTGTAATTTTCTTTTTTTGTAGTATCTTTGTCTGGTTTTGGTATCAGGGTGATGGTGGCCTCGTAGAATGAGTTTGGGAGTGTTCCTTCCTTTGCAATTTTTTGTAAGAGTTTGAGAAGGATGGGTGTTAGCTCTTCTCTAAATGTTTGATAGAATTCACCTGTGAAGCCATCTGGTCCTGGACTTTTGTTTGTTGGAAGATTTTTAATCACAGTTTCAATTTCATTACTTGTGATTGGTCTGTTCATATTTTCTATTTCTTCCTGGTTCAGTCTTGGAAAGTTATACCTTTCTAAGCATTTGTCCCTTTCTTCCAGGTTGTCCATTTTATTGGCATAGGGTTGCTTGTAGTAGTCTCTTATCATGCTTTGTATTTCTGCAGTGTCTGTTGTAACTCTTCCTTTTTCATTTCTAATTTTATTGATTTGAGTCTTCTCCCTCTTTTTCTTGATGATACTGTCTAAAGGTTTATCAATTTTGTTTATCTACTCAAAGAACCAGCTTTTAGTTTTATTGATCTTTGCTATTGCTTTTTTGTTTCTATTTCATTTATTTCTGCTCTGATCTTTATGATTTCTTTCCTTCTACTAACTGTGGGTTTTGTTTGTTCTTTCTCTAGTTCCTTTAGGTGTAGGGTTAGAATGTTTATTTGAGATTTTTCTCGTTTCTTGAGGTAGGCTTGTATTGTTCTAAACTTCCCTCTTAGAACTGCTTTTGTTGCATCCCAGAGGTTTTGGATTGTCGTGTTTTCGTTGTCATTTGTCCCTAGGTATTTTTTGGTTTCCTCTTTGATTTCTTCAGTGATTTCTTGGTTATTTAATAACGTACTGTATAGCCTCTATGTGTTTGTGTTTTTTACGTTTTTTTTCTCTGTAATTGATGTCTAATCTCAGAGCGTGCGGTCGGTAAAGATACTTGATATGATTTCAGTTTTCTTAAATTTACCAAGGCTTGATTTGTGACCAAGATGTGGTCTACCCTAGAGAATGTTCCATGTGCACTTGAGAAGAAAGTGTAATCTGTTGTGTTTTGATGGAATGTCCTATAAATATCAATTAAATCTGTCTGGTCTATTGTGTCATTTAAAGCTTGTGTTTTCTTAGTAATTTTCAGTTTCGCTGATCTGTCCATTGTTGTAAGTGAGGTGTTAAAGTCCCCCACTATTATTGTGTTAGTGTCGATTTCCTCTTTTATAGCTGTTAGCAGTTGCCTTATGTACTGAGGTGCTCCTATGTTGGGTGCATATATATTTATAATTGTTATATTTTCTTCTTGGATTGATCTCTTGATCATTATGTAGTGTCCTTCCTTGTCTCTTGTAACATTCTTTATTTTAAAGTCTATTTTATCTGATATGAGTATAGCTACTCCAGCTTTCTTTTCATTTCCATGTGCATGGAATATCTTTTTCCATCCCCTCACTTTCAGTCTGTATGTGTCCCTAGGTCTGAAGTGGGTCTCTGGTAGACAGCATATATATGGGTCTTGTATTTGTATCCATTCAGCGAGCCTGTGTCTTTTGGTTGGAGCATTTAATCCACCTACATTTAAGGTAATTTTCGATATGTATGTTCCTGTTACCATTTTCTTAATTGTTATGGGTTTGTTTTTGTAGGTCCTTTTCTTCTCTTGTGTTTCCCACTTAGAGAAGTTCCTTTAGCTTTTGTTGTAGAGCTGGTTTGGTGGTGCTGAATTCTCTTAGCTTTTGCTTGTCAGTAAAGCTGTTGATTTCTCTGTTGACTGAATGAGATCCTTGCTTGTAGAGTAATCTTGGTTGTAGGTTCTTCCCTTTCATCACTTTAAATATATTGTGCCACTCCCTTCTGGTTTGTAGAGTTTCTGCTGAGAAATCAGCTGTTAACCTTATGGGAGTTCCCTTGTATGTTATTTGTCATTTTTCCCTTGTTGCTTTCAGTAATTTTTCTTTGTCTTTAATTTTTGTCAATTTGATTACTGTGTGTCTCAGCATGTTTCTCCTTGGGTTTATCCTGCCTGGGACTCTCTGTGCTTCCTGAACTTGGGTGGCTATTTCCTTTCCCATGTTAGGGAAGTTTTCGACTATAATCTCTTCAAATATTTTCTCACGTCCTTTCTGTTTCTCTTCTCCTTCTGGGACCCCTATAATGTGAATGTTGTTGCGTTTAATGTAGTCCCAGAGGTCTCTTAGGCTGTCTTCATTTCTTTTCATTCTTTTTTCTTCTGTTCCGCAGCAGTGAATTCCACCATTCTATCTTCCAGGTCACTTATCCGTTCTTCTGCCTCAGTTATTCTGCTATTGATTCCTTCGAGTGTATTTTTCATTTCAGCTATTGTATTGTTCATCTGTTTGTGTGTTCTTTAATTCTTCTAGGCCTTTGTTAAACATTTCTTGCATCTTCTCGATCTTTGCCTCCATTCTTTTTCCAAGGTCCTGGATCATCTTCACTATCATTATTCTGAATTCTTTTTCTGGCAGGTTGCCTATCTCCACTTCATTTAGTTGTTTTTCTGGGGTTTTGTCTTGTTCCTTCATCTGGTAGAAAGTCCTGTGCCTTTTCATCTAGTCTGTCTTTCTGTGAATGTGGTTTTGCTTCCACATGCTGCAGGATTGTAATTCTTCTTGCTTCTGTTCTCTGCCCTCTGGTGGATGAGTCTATCTAAGAGGCTTGATGGGAGGGACTGGTGGTGGGTAGAGCTGACTGTTGCTCTGGTGTGCAGAGCTCAGTAAAACTTTAATCTGCTTGTCTGCTGATGGGTGGGGCTGGGTTCCCTCCCTGTTGGTTGTTTGGCCTGAGGCGACCGAGCCCTGGAGCCTACCTGGCTCTTTGGTGGGCTAATGGCGGACTCTGGGAGGGCTCACGCCAAGGAGTACTTCCCAGAACTTCTGCTGCCCACGTCCTTGTCTTCATGGCGAGCCACAGCCACCCCCACCTCTGCAGGAGACCCTCCAACACTAGCAGGTAGGTCTGGTTTTGTCTCCTCTGGGGTCACTGCTCCTTCCCCTGGGTCCCGATGTGCACACTATTTTGTGTGTGCCCTCCAAGAGTGGAGTCTCTGTTTCCCCCAGTCCTGTCGAAGTCCTGCAATCAAATCCCACTAGCCTTCAAAGTCTGATTCTCTAGGAATTCCTACCCCCGTTGCCAGACCCCCAGGTTCGGAAGCCTGACATGGGGCTCAGAACCTTCACTCAAGTGGGTGGACTTCTGTGGTTTAAGTGTTCTCCAGTTTGTGAGTCACCCACCCAGCAGTTATGGGGTTTGATTTTATTGTGATTGCGCCCCTCCTACCGTCTCATTGCGGCTTCTCCTTTGTCTTTGGATGTGGGGTATCTTTTTTGGTGAGTTCCAGTGTCTTCCTGTCGATGATTGTTCAGCAGTTAGTTGTGATTCTGGTGCTCTCATAAGAGGGAGTGAGCGCACATCCTTCTACTCTGCCATCTTGAACCAATCTCCGAAATCTTTAATTTTGGGTTTTTATCTTGATGTAAAAATTATCATTATAGATAACAGGATGATTACTTTGTAGCTAACTCTCATGAGATTTAGTACCTGCATTTTAAAGTAAGTGATCATACTAAATATGTTTAATTTGTATGGTTAAGTTTTTCAAGCATGGGCTTCTGAAATCTGTGAGGTTGCTGGCTGATGGTGATCTGTATTGTTTCTGTGAAAAAAAAATTGTTTTAAACTTATCTACTAAATAATTACGAGAGTAAACTGTCTAAGTTGGTTGCCGTTGTACTTAATTTATATATATATGTATTTGCCAATAGTCCAAAATAATGAGTGTTGTAGCATATTTTTATGCCCCATGTTGTTTAAAAGTGATACTTGTGATAAAGTACATGATTAATTCCATTACCATTACAGTTTAATAGTAAAATGGAGGTTACCTATGTAGAAAGCAGGTAATATATATAGATTTCTTACATTTTGAAGCAGTAGTTGGTAAATAACTTCTTTCATCTTAGCACCCAATACATCCTTTCACTAAAAATCTGAAGGTAAGTAACTTATGTTTTGGACATGGACTTCTTTTTACCAATGTCAAATTACTTTTCTCTCTGTGTAGAGAAGCTAATTAATTAAAAGCTTTCCTTTTGTTATTTGTAACAATAACAAAATTCTTGAAAGCTCTTGAAAGCTCTTCAAACATGGATTAGGGCTTGCTTTTTTAGTCATTAAAACTGATAGTTATTGCAACTTTAACCAAACCTATTTAGCAGTGTCCTAATCATGTTCTTATACATAATGAAGATAGTCTGCTATTAGTCATACAACTTATCAATACTTTCACATAATCTCTCATTAGATCCTCAGGAAACAGCATGATGTAAGAGAAGCAGGTATTAGAGATTAGTATCACATGTTCATTGAATGTTTACTAGGTGTTCTGCCCTGTTCTTAGAGGTTTGTGTGCATTTTCATTGTTGTGAAAATTCAACCCTGTGAAATAGGTACTATTATTGCCCTCATTTTTCAGTTGAGAAAACTGAGGCACAGACTGGTGGTAGTGGGATCATGTACAAGTTTCTCAACATTTCTTCACCTATCTGCCATATTCTTCTCTAAGTCCAACTCCTTCACACGAGATTCTACCCCTTATTAGCTACTCAAGGACATTGCTCTTGAAATTCTCTATTTTTCTCTCCTGCATCCTCAGTTTTTCCTTTCCACTGGATTATTCCTGTTGGCATACAAACATGTTATTTCTCTCTTCCTAAAAAAACAAAAACACGAAACAGTAAAACAAACAAGACCCTCTTTGATTCCACTTCCCTTCTAGCTGTTGTTTTATTTCTTTCCTGTCTTTAGTGCACAACTCCTTATAAATTACGAATATTCACTGTATCTGTACTCCTCTCCTGTTCTCTTGAATCCGTTCCAGTTAAGTTTTTACCCTACTTTTCCACCAAGATTGCTTTTATGACGATCACCAGGGAGCTCCATGTTCCAAGATATGGTGGGGGAATAGAGAAATAAATAGAATAGTATGAAAGAAGGATACTACAATTAATAACAAAAGCCTGTAAACACTCAAGTATCCATATTGTAAACTTTAGTATTTCTGTGTAATGGAGCATTATGCATCTGTTAAAAAGAATGGGGAAGACATCTTTATACTGCTAAGGAGTAATCTCCAGGGAACAGTAAGTGAGAAAACAAGGTACAAAGGAGTATCGTGTGCTATCTTTTATGTGAGAAAAGAAGGGAAATACAAGTGTATTTGTATTCAGGTTTGTTATGTTGTTAAAAAATGATGGAAGGGTAATTCAGAATTACAGAGAAAGAGGGTAGGGACAGAAGCTAAACCTCTTTGTACCTTGTTCTATAATTTTTACTTTGTTTCCATGTGTGTTATATATAATTTAAAAAAAATTAAATAGAAAAAAATTCCTAAATGGTAACAAAACAATTTAACAATGTCAGGATGGTGACAAAACTGTAAGAAGAATTATTACAAGTAATTTCGAAACAGTATTTTGACTGCATATCCCTAATGGGATATATCTAAGGACGGAAAAAAGTGACAAGAAATCTTAAACCTCATCCAATATTGTTATTATTTGAGATTATACATAGTACGATAAAGCATATAAGTACTTTTGCTAATGGCATACGTTTGTTAATATCGTTAGCAAGAAAGATTTTCAGGGTGATAGAGATACAAATAAAAAACCATATACTGTTTAATTAAAATTGGAAATATGAATATATATTCAGGGTTTAAGTTTCTCTTTCTCAAAAATACATATTTTCTAGCTCTCCTCAGTGAAGAATCTTAGAAATAATAGCAAGTAACAATAAGCACTCTTAGACCCCAGATTTTGTCTCTAGATGCCATTTCCCATTAAAAGGAATCAAGGTCCCTGGAACAGTGGCTGATTCCAGGCCTGGGGAAAGAAATGTGGAAGATGAACCTGGTGTGCCTGAAAGCAAGGAAGCTCTTAGAGACTACAGAGGTCATGTCAAAGTGACATAGGATCCAACCTGAAGGGACTCCTACTGGCCAAAGATGATGCAATTTGAGGATTAACAAAAAAACAACCAGGTGGCAGTATATTGAAAAACATAAAATTCCACAAGCTCATAATGATACTTAAACCAAAACTTTTTGGTCACTTCTGGAGGTTGCTTGGGCACTCATTCTGGAAACTGATAAAGGGAATAAATTGAGCATTTTTGCTGTCTTTCTTGTGTAATCTAGGTACGCAAATGGTCGATGAGGTAAAGTTCTTTTAGAAGAAGCACAGCTAATACAGAAAGAATTAGAGAATTAGAAAATATTTTCTACCCCTAATGAAGTAATGGATCTAGGCAGTTGGATCTAGGTTGTTAATAAGGTGAATGTTTGATGGCAGACTTTATGAGGGATGAATTCGGCTGACAACATTTGAACCCACTGATCAAACTTAACATGACTAAAAGTAAGTCACTCAATCCAGTGTGCTAATAATGATGTGATGCAACAGGAAGTTCTCTTGTCAAACAAAAAAGAACCTGAATTTAATCAACCCTCTAGATCTAACTGCATTATACAGAGACTACAGGACATGCTGTACAATACCAGGAGGACATAGTCACCCAAATCCAGATTGCAACATGTTTTCTTCAACAAATAGCTAGGGAGAAATTTTAAAGAAGTGGAAGCTGTTAAAAGATTAAAAGAGATGTAACAGCCCCATCCCATGTGTGAACCTTGTTTGTATTCTGATTTAGACAAACCATTCCTAAAAGGACATTTTTGAGCAAGTGGGAAAAACTGAGCTGTGCTGGATATCACATTATAAGGAATTAATATTTATTTTGTTGAATGTAATATTGTGGGTAGTTGGAAAAAAAACTGTTACAGATACATTCTGTTTTTTACAGGCAAAAAGAAATATGTGGTATTGGCTTTAAAACTCTCTTCCTTGCCAAAAACAAAATGGGGGTAGGTGGGTAAATGAAACAGCAATAGCAGAATGTTGATAATTGTTGGAGCTGGATATTTGGGAATTCTTGAAGATGGTAAGGGGGTTCATTTTATTCTCTCCACTTTGTGTATGTTTGAGAAGTTTCATAGTAAAGTAAGGAAAGAACTGATATTTTTTATACAGAATGATATGACATAGAAGTATCTATTAAATGTTTGGACTGGTGAAAGAATGATAGTTTATGATGGCTGTAGTATTTATCAAAGAAACTTCTTTAGGTTGCAGCTGAAGTAACAAGTATATTGTGGAAACTTATAAAGCATTACATAATTCATTTGTCCAGGGATTAAATCAGTCATTATCTACTTAGCATTTAACTTATGTTATATAATTTACTATTTGTGCTCCACTCAATATTTATATGTATCAATTGAAGTTTCAAGACTTGTGATATGTATTTTTTAAAAAATCCTTGGGACTTCCCTGGTGGTGCAGTGGTTAAGAATCCGCCTGCCAATGCAGGGGACACGGATTCGAGCCTTGGTCCAGGAAGATCCCACATGCCGCGGAGCAACTAAGCCCACGCACCACAACTACTGAGCCTGCGCTCTAGAGCCCGCGCACCACTACTGAGTCCACGCGCTGCAACTACTGAAGCCCACACGCCTAGAGCCCATGCTCCGCAACAACAGAAGCCACCGCAATGAGAAGCCCACGCACCGCAACAAAGAGTAGCCCCCACTTGCTGCAACAATGAGAACCCAACGCAGCCCAAAATAAATAAATAAATTAAAAAAAAATCCTTTGTTGTATTTGGTTGTTAATATAAGAATTTGTATATGTGCATTTTAGGAATGGTACACTCAAAAATACTTCCAGGGGAAGCTAAATTATGCCTAAAAGCTAAGTATCTTGGAAGGACAACTATACCTTCCCTTGATCTTTGGTACCTAAGGACCCCTGAATCACAGATATTACTCAGTATGACTCTTTCTACTATGGTTAGTTTTTAATGTAAGACTTTTTTAGTAGCCATGTTGCATATGTAGTCTGTTTGAAGATTGTTATAGTTATTGCTTGGATTTGGCATGTTTAGTCATTGTTGATATAGCTGATATTTAACTGTTTTAATAGAATTCAAGGAACATTTGCCTGTTTCTCAGTTATGAAATAGGAGGTCTTATGGGGACTCTACATAAATGCTTTTATTTTAAATACTTAATGCTTGTAGTGTGAGCACTTAGCAGATTTATTTTAAGTACAAAATAAGGCAGAGATAACCAGAACATATCTCCTATTTTGGGTTGCATATGGAGATGGCACTTGAATCTCCATGCACTTGAGTTGATTTTTCTTTAGTCTTGTGTTTTTGAAAAATGTATGAAGGTATTCATGAGAATGGCAGGAATAATAAAAACAAGAATAGTTACCTAAAGCTGTAACTAAATCCAAATGGCTTTGGAATTAAAACCAATAAATTGTCCTGCATGATGTTAGTAAAGAATAAAATAAATCTTATGTTTACTTTTGATTAAAAATACTGACAATGCAAAATAACACTGGTGACCTTGGAATTTTATCCCATTGTTGACTGTTAATAGAAAGTCAGCCACCTTCTCATTTATAATCTTGAAGGTTTGTTTTTGTTTTTGTTTTTTTTGATTTGAGTATTTCTTGTGCCCATTTTTTTTTAAAGGGGCGGGGCCTAAGGCGGTACCGAGCGTGACCTCGAGGAGCGGGGGCGGGATGGAGGAGTCTTCTTTTTTTAATTTTTTTTAATTTTTATTTATTTATGGCTGTGTTGGGTCTTCGTTTCTGCGCGAGGGCTTTCTCTAGTTGTGGCAAGCGGGGGCCACTCTTCATCGCGGTGCGCGGGCTTCTCACTATCGCGGCCTCTCTTGTTGCGGAGCACAGGCTCCAGACGCGCAGGCTCAGTAATTGTGGCTCACGGGCGCAGTTGCTCCGCGGCATGTGGGATCTTCCCAGACCAGGGCTCGAACCCGTGTCCCCTGCATTGGCAGGCAGACTCTCAACCACTGCGCCACCAGGGAAGCCCCCCTTGAAGGTTTTTAATGACAGTCACACATGGATTGCATTATGGCTGAAAAGACAAACTTCCAATTTACCTTTTTTTCCTCATTTTAAAAATAATTTGGTAATTATCTGTATTTTATTATATCTACAGTATATATGCTACCATTTGCTGAACTTTTAATGTCTTAAGTGGAATTTGGAAAAACAAAATTCTTAAATTATGTCCGTTTTCTGCTTATTTGTGCCTAAAGGGAGTTTTACTTTACCCATTGTAAGGCATCTTATTCCCAACCTTCAATTTGTATAATTAGAAAAAGTTGAATTCTTTTCTTTGTCCCATTTCTTAGTTGACAAAGGATCAGAGGTTGGTGTATTCTGGCAGACTGCTTCCCGATCACCTGCAGCTGAAAGACATTCTCAGAAAAGTAAGCTTTTCTACCACTATTTGATACCAGATACTCAGAGTGCCAGAGGAGATATGTTCGGAAGTTTTATTGATATCCAACCAGTTTAGTTTTTAGATACTTAAAATCAACTCTTTTGGGTAGCATAATAGGTGATTCTGATTAGTTTAGGTAACAGTTTTGTATATCCATCTGATAGCTAAATCTGAAATAGGATTATATATTTGTGTTCAGGGATTTGTTATCTTGTGTAAGAAAGCAGTACTGAGTTATCAGTAAACTGTGCAGGAGTAGAGTGCTCAAGTAGTGGTGAAGGATTTTCACTGATAATAGTCTCCTCTCTTAAATACCCTTTTGACCAAACTACGTTTTAATACAAGTTAACTTGGGTTAGGAGTTTAATTTCAGGACAGAAAATAGGAGGAAGCCCAATTGGTCCATCAGTTAGCAAACTTTGAATGCTGGTACTCAGAGTTAAATATATTTGAATACAGTTTTTTTGACAGATTGAATGCTAGTTATTTTAATGGCAGCCTTTTAGCTCATGTTTATTGGTGGAATTTATACTTTTAGAACTTTTCTATGTTTGAGATTCTTTTTGGTTGTGAGTGTAGCAGAATTGAATATATAGCTGTTAATGCTTTGCTTTAGATCTTTGACTTAACTCAGTGTTTTCTGGATATCCCTAATCTCTCTATCCTCTCCTGTATGTTTATTGATCACCTGTGGGAAACTTTAAAAAATCTTACACTGGTGTGGTTCCTTCTGTTAGATAGTTGACATTTTAGCTTTGCCAGTGTGACTTCTTGCTGTCGTTTTCATTTTAATCATGTAGTTTCAGGTTGCCAAAGTGGTTTAATAACCTCTCTGTCTCCCTCGCTCTCTCTCCCTCTCAAAAATAGTGGAATTTGCAGCAGACTCACCCCCCCCCCTTTGTTTTCTTAATAGACTTTGTTTTTTAGAGTAGTTTTAGGTTCACAGCAAAATTTAGCAGAGGGTATAGAAATTTCCCATATACCTCCTGCCTCCGCACATACACAGCTACCCCCACTAACAACATCCACGTCAGAGTGGTATAGTAGTTACAGTTGATGCCTACATTGACCTCATTATCACCCCAAACCCATAGTTTCCATTAGGGTTCACTCTTGGTGTTGTACATTCTGTAGATTTTAACAAATGTAAAATGACATGTATCCACCATTATAGTATTGTACAGAATATTTCACTACCCCCCAAATCCTCTGTGCTTCACCTCTTCATTCTTTCCCTGTTTTTATCCTTAAAAACCTTTTTGCTATATGCTCTTTGAAATATATATTTATTATTTTACCCAAGTATAGCTAGAGGCTGCACATGCGTACATTTAAAAAGGCTTTTGCTGCCAGAAATCATTTCCAACCAGAAGACTTAAAAGAAGAATACCTCAGGACTTCCCTGGTGGTCCAGTGGTTAAGACTCTGCACTTCCACTGCAGGGGGCACAGGTTCGATCCCGGGTCTGGGAACTAAGATCCCACATGCTTTTTTTTTTTTTTTTTTTTTTTTTTTAATTTTGGCTCCACCACGCTGCATGTGGGATCTTAGTTCCCTAACCAGGGATTGAACGCACGCCCCCTGCATTGGAAGGTGGAGTCTTAACCACTGGACCGCCCGGGAAGTCCCTTTTCTTTCTTTTTTAAAATTGCTGAGCCATCCTTTGTTCTTCTCTGTCCCCCTTTATTCTCTTTCCTTTCTCCATCTTATTTACTTGCTTTATGCCTAACTATAAATATACTCATGAAATTGCTAAGCTAAAATGCCAATTCTAATCATTTTAGCACATTTTCCTTCAGTCTTAGTTGTAGATTTATGGCAACACATTTGGAATATTTACAGAATATAGTTCAAATATATACTTTATGTCTGTGCATAAGTGTTATAGATAAAAACAGTTTTTGACTTAAAAAAATAAAACACTATTGCTAAAACTAAGACAAATGAGATTATAGTGAAGTTATTTGAGTTTCTTTATCGCTGTAAGGTCTCAAATGATGAAAACATTTCACTACTTAAAGTTTGTAGGCCTCAACTTAAATGTGACTATCACAGTTCTGATATTAACATGCTAGATGTTTTTATATTGAAATAATAGATAGTGCTGACACAACTTTACAGCAGTGTTTGCTTCAAAACACCTTGGAATACAAAATAATCATTTTTTTCATATAGCAATTCCTGAGTATTGAGACCATTTTCTAATCATGGACAAAATATTGAATTCACAAGGGTCCTAATGACAACAATTTATTACTAATAATATGGCTGTGGTAGGAAGGAACTTAAGTTCTGAATTAAGTATTTCTGCTTAGCTACTGACATTTTTGAGCTGTGTATTTTCCAGTACTACTCTTTAAATGTAATCTTCTTTAATTTTAGCAAGATGAGTATCATATGGTTCATCTAGTATGTACTTCTCGGACTCCTCCCAGTTCTCCAAAATCCAGCACCAGTAGAGAAAGTCATGAAGCACTGACATCCAGCAGCAATTCTGTGAGTTGTTTTGGGCAGAGTAAATGTTGAAGTTTTCTGATTATCCTTTTTTGCCTCTAAAAATTAAGTGGAAAACAGAACAATTCGCTCTTGTGGGTTGTGAGACTGTGTTTTGAACAGCTCAAGTTAAGCATTTAAACTTCATTTTTAGAGATCCAATACACAGTGTTATCCCCTGAAGCCTGTTGCCCATGAGTTATAATTTACTATATGGCAGGTCAGTAATAGACCCAATCTTCAGGGGTTTAATTACTGAAATACTCAAAAGACGGAATTATGATCTGGTTATATAATATAAACTCTAGGGCCAGTATTTCAGAAATATTTAAAGTATTTGATATAGTATATTTAATCAAGGTAGATTAAATTATTTAAACTTTAAGTTTCCTAAATCTTCTTGGTAGATTGCTTGGTCAAGAACTTTGTTTTTTAAAATGATTGCATTTGAGCCTATATTCCAACTGTGGGAGGAATAATTACTTAACCTACTCAGTTCCTTCAGACTTGAGTATTCATTTCTCCCTTCTTATTTTTACATCTGCTTAAAACTGTTTTGGAAATTTTAAAAACTAGTTGAACTTTTCAACTTAGATATTGTCTACAAGTTTTAGAGACACCGTCTCAAATCCTTTTATATTAAATTATTTTTGGTTTCCCGTAAAACCTTTATGTGACACTTTTGGAGGTGAAAGAAAAGGACTGGATGAGTGGAAGCTTGCTTAAAACTTCCTGGGCAGGGAACTTTTGTACTGCTAAGTGTACTTTCCTTCTTGTCAAGAATCTAGCCAAAACTTTAAGGACGGGATGAATGGCATGGGTGATATAGATACTGCCAGTTAACTGCTTCTTTAAGAAACTAAATCTTCTAGTCGCTGTATTTAATTAGCATAGCCTCAATGGTATTTTCTAGTACCAGCCATGGGAGTTTAGCTTATATTAAATTGAGATATGTTTTGTCAGTAAACCTAAGGGTCTTTCTATGTTTCCTACCTTGCATAAGAAGGGACAAAACCCTTGCATTGGAATAGAGTCCTGTATATAGTCTTTGGACACAGTTGTGTTGCTCCTGTTTTTGTTGATGAAGAACCTTCTCACTTTTCTGGTGGTTCCTCGTTCATGATTTCATGTCATTAGTATATATATTCAGTTTTTTTAAGGTGTGTTATAAAAACCTAAAAAGTATCAAAGGAGAATTAAGTTGAATTCCTCTTAATTTTTTATGGCAGATAAATTTCAATGGGACTTGAAAATGTCTTAAGAATCTGTTCATGAAAGAGTTATCCAATAAGGCCAGAAATAATTAGTTCTAGAGAAATTAGGCTGTGCTGCCAAATGGCTAGGCCTTTCTTCTATTAATTTTTTAATGAACACCATATTTTGATGGTCCCTTTAACAAGAAATCATGCCAAAAAAGAACACCTTCCAGGTTATGTGCCTAACAATCAGGCTCCCTAGTAAGGTTTCTGGTGTCTGTGTGGTGTGGAATAACATCTTAAAGCTTTTGTTAGTTTTGCAAAAGACCAGTGTCCGTGGGACCTTTCACATGGCAGGACTAAGGAAGGTAGAGAGGCAAAAAGACATGCTGTAAATAGGAAGGCAGTACAGGTAAATGCAATTTTAATGAACTTGGAAGGATGTTGAAATTATTTTGTACCCAGCTTTTTAAAGTGGGTAATTTATATAAAATGTAATTGTGTTTTAAATTTACATAAAACACTTGACAAACTATTTTCAAGCAGCAGCAAATTGAGGTGGTCTTCAAGAGATTATATTGTTTGAGGTTATTTGAATCTGTGAGTTACTGACATCACTGAAGCATGAGAATTTTAAAATCCTGTTTGGTATCTTGTTCATGTTGTAAAAAAACTATTTGTTGGTGGTATCTATAAACTAATAGAATTTTAGAACTGAAAGAAATCTTGAAAATCTAGTTCAATCTCATTTTTTATAGGAAAGCTGAGACTCGGGTTAAGTGAATTTTAAGGTTATGTTCCTTGTTAATGTCAGAGATAGCACCAAATTCTAGCATGTTCCTCAATATTTTAAACGAGTGTACTACTAATAGCATGTTATACAGTAGCTGTTATACAGTAGTAGTTCATAGTAACTGTTTAAGTGACACAGTTTTTAGTACCATTTATTAAACACTTCCTATGTGTTAAGCATCATGAAAAGAGCTTTGTATGAATTTAATTTTCACAAATTTTGTATGCTATTATTTTTGTATATAATTACTACTCAGCCTTTTATAGTTGAGAAATGGACTAATGTTGTGTAATTAAGTGATTTTGATATTCTAAACTCTTCAGTCTCGTAAGAATTAAAATATCTACCTATTAAGCTGGGCACAGGAGTCAAATCAGTAAATTTCTAAAATTCACTCTTTGCAGAGGGATTTCATAAGTACATTTTTAGCAATGTGTCTATAATATTGTGATTGTAATGAATTAAATCTCCTTGAAAAAATAATTACATTTTTGTTTGTAGAGTTCAGATCTGTCAGGATCATCAACTCCATCATCCAGTCAAGAAACCTTGTCTTTAGCTACCAGTTCGTCCTCAGAAGGATTGAGGCAACGAACCCTTCCACAAGCACAAACCGACCCAGCACAGAGTCATCAGTTCCCATATGTAATGCAAGGGTGAGTGAAACTGATAGCTGTGGGCCTCTTAATAATCTGTGACTCCAGACTTTCATGGTAGTCCCCTTCAGTAATCAAAGTACATTTGAAATTTATTCATATACCTGATTATATGTTTTGAGAATTAGAGGGTTAGGTGGATCAGTGTTTTTTTAATTTTTTTGGCTGTCCCACACGGTTTTTGGGATTTTAGTTCACTCATCAGGGACTGAACCCCAGGTCCTCTGCAGTGAGAGCATGGAGTCCTAACCATTGGACCGCCAGGGAATTCCCAGGAGCAGTGATTTTTTTTTTTTTTTTTAAGTGAATGGTGTTTTGTTTTTTTAAATTTATTTATTTTATTTATTTTATTTTTGGCTGTGCTGGGTCTTTGTTGCTGCACGTGGGCTTTTCTCTAGTTTAGGCGAGCGGGGGCTACTCTTCGTTGCAGTGCACGGGCTTCTCATTGCGGTGGCTTCTCTTGTTGCGGAGCATGGGCTCTAGGCATGCGGGCTCAGTAGTTGTGGCCTGCGGGCTCTAGAGCGCAGGCTTAGTAGTTGTGGCACACGGGCTTAGTTGTTCCGCGGCATGTGGGATCTTCCCGGACTCGGGCTCGAACCCGTGTCCCCTGCATTGGCAGGCAGATTCTTAACCACTGCGCCCCCAGGGAAGCCCAGGAGCAGTGCTTTTGAAAGCTGGTTGTACATTAGAATTGTCTAGGGCAGTACTTTTCAGTCTTTAATGTTTGTGCTAATCACCTGGAGATCTTATTAAGATGCCGGTTCTGATTCAGTAGGTCTTATGGGGCCTGAGATTCTGTATTTCCAGCAAGCTCCCCTGTGATGCTGATGCTTCTGATGCTTAGAACATACTTTGAATAACAAGGATCTAGGTAACTAAAATTTTTGTTTTTACTCAGTCTCACTATAGGTCTATGCAAATTAGTCTTCTGGGGAGCAGATGGGTGAGTGAGGGTGTTCTTGGAAGAGTACAGGGCCCAGTAATATGTTTTTAAAAACTTCCACTGGTGTTTATGATCAGCCAGGCTTGGTAACAACTGAGGTAGAATAAAACTGTGATGTATTATGAAGATATGCTAACCATTGCATGTTATCCAGAGTCTTTCTTAGAGGAGTTTACTCAAGAAGCTTGCTATGGCTACCTTATATTTAGCAATTACAGCAGGCCTCTTGGGTTAGGCAGTTCCAGGGGGGAATGCAGTCGACAGCCACAGCACATCTTTCAGACAGCTCAGAAAGGAGGATCTTGGAGAATACAGTTTAGACCTGGGTTATGTCTAAAACCAGAGTACTTTTGAAGTGAAGGAAACATGAATAATAGGTAGTGGTAGTTGTTTTGTGTTGCGTATCATGCTGTGGGACTGCAGTGTGTGACAGCGCTCCGGATCCGTGATGGTGAGGCTGGAAATAAGGAAATGGCTAGGACCCCTCAGAATGGTAGTAAGTGATATAACCAAGGAGTAGCCACTGACTGTTATGCCAAACAGGATGTAATAACATACAGGTACTTTCTACTTAGAACTTTAAACTTAATTCAATTCTTAATGCAGAAAAACAAAGCGGAGTATATAGCAAAATATTTAAAGGACTCATTTGTCTCATATTCTTGAGTTTTTCTTCTAAAAATAAGTGTTTAGATGAGGCTGATTGTAGACTTTTATGAAGCATCCTATGAAACTATCAACATTTTTGTTTTCAGAAAATGATTATTACAAACCAAAGTTTAGTTATTTATAAAAAACAGTGTTGTCACGGTTTACATTATAGAATAATGGCTTAAAATACTTTCTGTCTTATGACAATGATTCCTTTCCTGTCTTTTTTGCAGAGTAAGACAGTTCAGTTCCTCTCAATTTATACAGAGTGATTTTACTAATATTTTACCAAATACGGTGGTAGTGATAGAAAGTGAGAAAATTATGGATATAATAAACCTGGAAGAATATGTAATGACATGTTAATAATAGTTATCTCTGCACAATAAGATTTTTAACTCTTTCTCATACTTACAGTGAATATATTTTGTAATAAACAAAACAAAGTGTGTAAAGTTGCACATCTTCAGAATAAGACCATGGTTATCTTGGGAAAAGATTAGTAATTTCTTTAGGCTGTTGAGAAAATCAACAAACTTTGGAGACAAAGGCATTTAGCTCTTAGAAGTATATAAAACAGATTAGAAAAATCTGAAATAGTGTTTATTTTGCTAAAAATGAATATTAAGATGATAAGCAATAAAATCCTTAAAGATTTGAGCTTCACTTAGGCAATCTATTACTAGATGAATAATGTTTTAAATCAGGAGGGCAGTATAGCTTAGTGGATGTACAGATTCAGGAGCCAGCCTGCCTTGGTTTGAATCCTGGCCCTAACCACTGACTAGCTTGGGCAAGTCTCTTCTCTACTTTGTTTCAGTTTGCTCATGATCTGGAGATAACAGTACTTATCATACAGGATTTCTGTGTGGATTAAGAGTTCACGTATGTAAAGTGTTTACTGATGTGTTAGCAAATATTTATAAATGCATTCATATTTATAAATGAATGTTGTACATTCATTCAGCAAACAGATTTATAGTCATCTGTGAGTCTGATGCACTGAAACATTTGAATGAATGCCAGTGCTAGGTGCTGGAAAATGAATCTATATTTGGAAAGAGCACTTTGTGATTTACAAAACAATTTAAGGGAAAGTTCAGTAAATAAGTTATTCAGTTCAACAATGAACGTGATTTAATTTCATCTTATAGTTGTAATTTTTTACTAATGAATACTTTACATCTGTCTTTAAGTAAATTTTATTGAATATAGCCTTAGCCTTAAATGTACAAGAGCAGTAATTTAGTGACCTTGAAGAATTCACCAACAAAATATAATCTCTGCACACCTTTTTTAGACTTCAGTACAGCTTATGTTTAACTAGTCACATGTGTTTTCCACCATGTAGGTTAGTACTCTCAATCTTTAGTGAACTTGTTAAAATTGCTAAATTCTGATCCCTACTCCCTGAGTTTTTGAATCACTAGGTTTAGGGTAGTGGTTAGGAATCTGCCAACTTAACAGCATTCTGGGAACCTCTCTTTTTAAGAAGCTCTAATGCAGGTGATTATTTGCCCATCAAGATCTTGAGGAAACATGAGAAGACCAAACAGTACATGTATATCACCACATTACCACATTGGCTATCCATTTATAATGTCACGTTTATAAATCTTGACTGACTGTTTTGGACTCAGTGTGCTGTGCTGTCATATTTATTTAACTCCAAAAACTGCTGACTGGTTTATAGAATACCCACTGTTTTGTACACTCAATTTTTCCCCCTGAAATAGTAACAACCTTGTTTTATAATTACTGAAACTGAAAACCTACTCATTGTACCCTTCTGTGTTATCTGATTTTTTAATAGTAAAAATTGCTTATAACCCACCACCCAGAAATAACTATTGCTAACATTTTTGTAGTTTCCTTCCAAATAATTTTCTAAGTATACTTTTTAAATAGAAATATCATACTATTTTATTTTATAAACCTTTTAAAAAAGCATAATGTAGCCTGGACATATTTCCAGATCGAATATAAATCTACAACATTTTAAGTCTGTATTAGCAATAAGTTTAGCCAAGGAGGTGAAAGAGCCATGCACTGAAAACTATAAGACAATGATGAAAGAAATTGAAGACACAAATAAATGGAAAGATATTCCATGCTCATGGATTAGAAGAATTAGTGTTGTTAAAATGTCCATACTACTCAAAGCAATCTGTAGATTCAGTCAATCCCTATCAAAATTCTAAATGATATTTTTCACAGAAATAAAACAAACAATCCTAAAGTTTGTGTGGAACCACAAAAGACCTCAAATAGCCAAAGCAATCTTGAGAAAGAAGAGCAAAGCTAAAGGCATCACACTCCCTGATTTCAAACTATACTACAAAGTAACAGTAATTAAAACAATATGGTATTGGCATAAAAACAGACACATAGATCAGTGGAACAGAATAGAGAAACCAGAAATAAACCCATACATATATAGTCAATTAATTTATGACAAAGGAGGCAATAATATATAATGAGGAAAAGACAGTCTCTTCAATAAATGGTGTTGGGAATACTGAACAGCCACATGCAAAAGAATGAATCTAGACTACTGTTTTATACCATACTTAAAAATTAACTCAAAATGGGAATTCCTTGGCAGTCCAGTGGTTAGGACTCCGTGCTTTCACTGCCGAGAGCACAGGTTCAATCCCTGGTCGGGGAACTAAGATCCTGCAAGCTGCGGGGCATGGCCAAAAAAAAAAAAAGTTACCTCAAAATGAATTTGACTTGAATGTAAGACTTGAGACCATAAAACTCCTAGAAGAAAATAAGCTCCTTGACACTGGACTTGGTGATGATTTTTTAGATTTGACAACAAAAGGAAAAATAAATGGGATTACATCAGACTAAAAACCTTCTGCACAGCAAAGGAAATCATCAACAAAATGAAAAGGCAACCTACTGAATGGGAGAAAATATTTGCAAATCATATCTCTGATAAGGGGTTAATATCCAAAATATATAAAGAACTCATACAATAGCAAAAACACAAACAATCTGATTAAAAAATGGGCAGAGGATCTGAATAGACTTTTTCCCAAGAAGACATACAGATGGCCAGCAGGTACATGAAAAGATGCTCAACATCACTAATCATCAGGGCAATGCAAGTCAAAACCACAATGAGATACCACCTCACACCTGTCAGAATGGCTGTTATTAAAAAGACAACAAATAACAAGTGTTGGTCAGGATCGTGGAGAAAAGGGTACCCTTGTGCACTGTTGTTGGGAATGTAAATTGGTGCAGCCACTATGGAAGACATTATGGAGTTTCCTCAGAAAATTAAAACTAGAACTACCATATGATCCATCAATTTCACTTCAGAGTATTTATCTGAAGAAAATGAAAATACTTAATTTGAAGAGATATATGTACCCCCATGTTCACTGCAGCATTATTTACAATAGCCATGATAAGGAAGCAGCCTAAGTGTCCATAGATAGATTAATGGCTAGAGAAATTATGGTACATATTTACACAATGGAATACTATTCAGCCATAAAAAAGAAAAGTTATACCAGTTTACTTTTCCAATAACAGTTGGAGAGTGTGGAGAGTCTTGAAAAGGCATATTCTGGAAACGAAGTGGGGATTCCATGCAGGTTTTCTATGAAAGAATTTGTCCCTGATTGTTGAAGTTTCCAGTTCCTTTCATCTCCTCTCCTTTATAATTCTTAACTTTAAAAAGCATACTAATGAATGTCTATTATAAGGAACCCTTACTTACCTAACATCCAGCTTCAGCAACTATTAGTAGACTACTATTCTTCAACCATTCCCCCTTGCTCCTCCTTTTCTTCTTGGGCTGGAGTATTTCTAAAGTAAAATCTAGACATCATATCACTTCATCTGTAAATACTGTGTATCTGTAACAGACGTGAAAGATATGGACTAAGAATCACAATACCATTAGAACACTCAACAAAATTAAAACATTTTTAATATCATTTAATATCCAATTCGTGATCCATTTTCCCTGATTGTCTCGAATGTCTTTTTATGGTTGTTTTGATTGGGTCAGTATTGAAAGAGATTGACCTACTGCATTTGGTTGATGTTTCTTAAGGCTCTTCTAATCTAATCCCTATCCCTACCTTTTTTTACTTTATGCCTTTTCTGTTCTATGTAATTTCCCATACTAGTCTATCTAGATTCGGCTCACTACATCCTTGTGGCATCATTAATATTTTCCTTTGTTTTCACAGATTGCCTGTAAACTGGTAGTTAGATCTAGAGCTCAATTAAATTCAGTTAAAGTTCAACTTATTTTTATTTATTTTTTTTACTTTAGCTTATGTGGAAAATGTGAATTTTATTAACTCACTTTTATAAAACATTTTGACAGATGATTAACAAATAATAATGTAACTAACAAATCTTAGAATCTTAACATCATAGAAGTTTGCTTCTTACTCATGTAGTAGTCTGATTCTAGTGTTTAATCCCATCTAGGTGATTTTTCGCCATCTGGTGATTCAAAGACCCAGGGTTTTTTCAATTTTATGGCTTTGCAAGACTCATAAGGGAATTCCCTGGCAGTCTAGTGGTAGGACTTGGTTCTTTCACTGCCAGGGCCCGGGTTCTATCCCTGGTCGGGTAACTGAGCTCTCCTGCAAGCTGTGCTGCCAAAAATAAAAAATAAAAAAAATAAAAAAGGGAGGGATAGATTGGGAGTTTGGGATTGACATGTACACACTACTACATTGAAAATAGATAACCAAGAAGGATCTATTGTATAGCACAGGGAACTCGGCTCAATATTCTGTAATAACCTAAATGGGAAAAGAATTTGAGAAAGAGTGGATACTTGTATGGGTATAACTGAATCACTTTGCTGTACACCTGTAACTAACACATCATTGTTAATCAACTATAATATAAAATTAAAATTAGAAAAAAGGCTCATAAAATCTTGGAGTTCGTCTGTTCATCTGTATGTACTTGGCAAATGGAGAAAGGAGCATAGGGAAACACACCTACTTTGTAAATACCTTGGCCTAGAAGTGATATATTCCACTGTCACTCATTACATGAGCAAGAACTAGCCACACAGCTCAATGAATTGCCAGAGGACCTAGGAAATGTAGTCCCTAGCTGGGGAGACACACTTCCCAGCAGATACTCAAGGAGGAAAACTATAGGAGGAAAGCACAGATTTTGGTGAACACATCATTATATTTCCCTCCCTAGCAATGATAATAACAATATTTTATTAATATTTGCTTACTTTGTACCAGACATTGATGTGCTTAATATATATATATATAATTTAACAACCATAGGGGATAGGAAATGTTCTCATACCTATATAAGGAAACAGGCACAGAGGATGCTCCAGAATATATTTTACAAATGATTTTCTTATGACAGAAGCTGAATCTTACTGTGATTTTTAGTAAGAAACAGTAAATTGTATTTTTTTTTTAAATAGATTTATTTTATTTATTTATTTATTTATTTAGGCTGCGTTGGGTCTTCGTTGCTGCGCGTGGGCTTTCTCTAGTTGCGGCGAGCAGGGGCTCCTCTTCGTTGCGGTGCACGGGCTTCTCATTGCGGTGGCTTCTCTTGTTGCGGAGCAGGGACTCTAGGCCTGCGGGCTTCAGTAGTTGTGGCACGTGGGCTCAGTAGCTGTGGCTCGAGGGCTCTAGAGTGCAGGCTCAGTAGTTGTGGCGCACGGGCTTAGTTGCTCCGCGGCATGTGGGAATCTTCCTGGACCAGGGCTCGAACCCTTGTTCCCTGCATTGGCAGGCGGATTCTCAACCACTGCACCACCAGGGAGGCCCAGTAAATTGTATTTAAATACAATACTAAAATGGAATGTGCATATAAATATAGATCAAAGAATAAAAATTTCATTGAAAAAATTGAAAAACATTGCATGTATCATGAAGCAACACCTCATGCTTCTTTTACAGCCAGTCCCATTTAAAAAACTTTCATACATGAAATTATTTCATGATTAGTAGATGTTTTCAAATGCTGTTTTTAACTGATAAATACTAGAAATTTGATTGCTATATCATATATTTCTATCATGTAAACAGAAAATTACCAAAGATAAGGAAAAGTCAGTTTTCTCTATATGCTAGTACTTCTGATTTGGATAATTTTAACCTAAAGACTTTGTTAATTTCCATCACTCTGCTTTAGATTTGAGCAAACCAGGAAAAGATCTGTTATCTACTTGATGACTAAGTGGTCTGCTTTAGGCCATTAAAAAACATTATTTTGGAATAACTGAAAATTTGCAAAAATTCTTAAGTTACTTTTTATAACAGACTGGTTAGAGGACACTTAAGAGAACGCACACATATTAAAAACATGAGAGCATTATTTTTCATTTCCATTTCCACATACTGTCTTCTTTGAACAGCCTATCTGATTAAGCTCCCATAGGTTGTGTTCTCTGTATAATGCGGCCAAAGGCAAACCTGATTCCACACACTATAAAATTATAAGCATTGTAAATAGTAATGTTTAATTATTTGGCTGACAAGATCAGTTATAGAATGAAAGATGACAGTGTGTGGAAATGGAAAAGAGAAATACTGATTTCATGTTTTTAATATGTGTACATTCTCTTAAGTGTCCTCCCTCCCTCCCTCCCTTCCGCTTATTTTTTTTCAAAGGAATTTTTTTAGGTAGTGCTGTGTCCTTGCCTCGCTTCAGGAGGCACCTAAAGTTTGGCTGTCTTATTACCTCTAGTCATGTTAAAGTGGAACAGTGGGCACAGGTGTTGCCAGCCTGATCCTCCATCGTACAGTTCCTTGTCAGCCTTTTAGTAGTCACTGATAATCACTGACTAGATCCATTATTTCATTAATTGTTACAAAATGGTAATTTCCTAATCCTATCATTTCTCTTCTGTTTATTAGCTATGCTTCTTGTATAACACACTTTCTCTCATCATTTTGTTATCCTAAAATACAATCCATTCAAGAAAGGTCTGATAAATGCTGGGTTCTTTATCAGTTTTCGGAGTAGTAGTTGTTTCCCTAGTAACCATGAAAGGTGATGAATGAGGTTTTTTTGTTTTTGTTTTTTTAGAGTGTCAATGTGAACTTAAGACTTTTATTTTTTTAAGAATTTTTTTTGATGTGGACCATTTTTAAAGTCTTTATTGAATTTGTTACAATATTGCTTCTTTTCTATGCCTTGCCCTTTGGCCCCGAGGCATGCAGAATCCTAGCTCCCTGACCAGGGATCAAACCCACATCCCCCCACATTGGAAGGGGGAGTCTTAACCACTGGACCGCCAGGGAAGTCCCTGAACTTAAGGCTTTTAATATGTTTGTGTTTGGTCTACAGACTATCTACTGAAAGAAGGTAGTCATTCATCTTGATACTCTTTGATACTCTTGATTCATCTTTGGCCTGTGGGAGCCTGTTCAATTTTCTACTGTGTCCTTTTGCATTATTTTAGTAATTTTTGGATAGTGTCCTAGATTCATGCTTGACTAGACTTCCCAGGCTCATCTTGATCCCATTCCCAGGGAATCCTGATGACAGATAGTATTCATAGATTAAAATTTTCATGGTTCTTTTTTTTTTTTTGAGAGTGATTTTCATCTTTATTGTTGTGCATCACTTTACTTTAAAAAACAAACAAATCTGTTTATCACTTTACCATAGGAAACAGGGACTGAGTTGATAAAGAAGGTATACTTAGGTAGGAAAAACAAATAACTATGGCTTAGAAGTTGCCACTCTATGCTGACAACAAATAAAAAGCTGAACAAACTGAAAAACCAGTAACTCTTCTTAGGTCTGTCAGAGAACTGAGGTCATAGGGCAGACTGCTGCCCCTCAAATTGGAGAGACAGACAGACATATACAGAGAATCACAACTTAATGAAGCAGAAATCCATGAGGAGAAACCTCCATGGGAACCAGTGCTGGGGTAGGAAAACCTGAATTGTAATTGATGAATTACAGTTACAGTAAACTGAGCTGGAGGGTCAATATGGACGACTCTGGGGTTAAAAACTCCAGAGGGACCCAGTCATATGTGGGCCTCCACACGTTTGTCAGTTTTGCTTCTAGGAGCTTGACCAGGTCCTCACAGTAAATACCAGAGAGGAATTCCTTCGTGTTTCTAGCAAGCAGAGGAGAAAAGAAAATGATTTTGAAATAACACCAGACCATTCTGTTCTTCTTAACAAGGTCTGCCCTCAGGAGAAACGATTTTACCAGAACATCACGTGCTAGGGTTTATCAGAGCCTAACCTACTTGGTGCTTCTCAGTATTCCTTCCCCTTAGGTGGGACAGGATGGGCGGAGGGGACTGGAGTTGAGTGTTTCCCTTCCCCCAAGTATGGTTCTTTTTTGTCTTTAGAATTTATCCTATTACAGTTAAAATGCTATGTTTTGAAGTCAGTAGAATAAATCTTCTCTGTGTGGTATGCTGCAGACTTGATACACGAGTTCATTTGTTTCAGTTTCTTTGAATTTTTTTTATGTCTTGTTATTTTTTCTTTTTGATTTAGCTTTTTTCTTAATTGCATAAAACATTTCTATGGTTCCAGTCTCAAATCTATAAAACAAGATACATTAAGAGCCCTGCTTTCATTTTATTCCCTTTTCCTGTTCTCTCTCTCCCCATAATACGTAACTACTTTTATGACTTTTTGGTTTTGGTTTATCCTTCCACTGTTTCATAGTGAAAATTTAAGAAAGTGTGTATACACACACATACACACAATGTATATACATACATATAAATATATCCTTTTCATTCTAACATGAAAGATAGCATATTATACATAATCTGCACCTTGCTTTTTAACAAAATATCACATGACAATATACAGGAGGTCATTCTGTGGGAGGATATGGAGATTTTCATTCCTTTTTACATCTGCATACCAATTCACTGACTGCATAAATTGTGAAATCCACTCTCCTGTTGATGAATATTTGAGTTATTTTCCGTCTTTACTGTTACAAATAGTGTTGTAATGAATAGCTTTGTGCGTATATCATTTCAGATTTTTGCCATTTATATTTAGGATAGACTCCTAGAAGTAGAAGTAGGTCAAAGTAGATAGATCAGAGAATAAATGCCTTCATAGGACTGGAATTAAAAACAGGTGATTTCAGGCTTCCCTGGTGGCACAGTGGTTGAGAGTCTGCCTGCCAATGCAGGGGACATGGGTTCAGGCCCTGGTCTGGGAGGATCCCACATGCCGTGGAGCAACTAGGCCCTTGAGCCACAACTACTGAGCCTGCGCGTCTGGAGCCTGTGCTCCGCAACAAGAGAGGCCGTGATAGTGAGAGGCCCGCGCACCGTGATGAAGAGTGGCCCCCGCTCGCCGCAACTGGAGAAAGCCCTCGCACAGAAATGAAGACCCAACACAGCCAAAAATAAATAAATTTAAAACAAAAAACAAAAAAAAAAACCAGGTGATTTCAGCATGCTGATAAGTGCTATGATAAGGTTCTCTCTTTTTAATCATAAGCTACTGTCCTTGTTTTCAGTTTCTCTCTGTTATTAGGGGAAAGGAGGCTGGGAGTGGGAGTAGGTTGAGTGTGTGGTTCCTAAGAGGGATGAGTACGTACAAAGGCTTAAAAGGGCAGACATGTGAAAATTTTTTCCATATTTCATATTTCTTCAAGCTAATTCTCAGGAGCAGAATTACTTGGGCAGTTGAGTATAAGTGAACATTTTTAAAGGTATTTAATTTTATGAAATTGTTTTTTAAAGCCTTATTCCAGTTTATCCTCCTGGCGATGAAAGAGTTGGGTTTCACTTGTACCCCTTGCCAACACTGGATATTGGCAGATAAAAAATCCCTATCTTTATTTTATTTGCATTTATTTGGTGTCCTAATGATTATTTCCATTTCTATGAGTTCTTTATTTAGAAAAGATACTAACTAATATTTATTGCAAACGTTTTTTTCTAAGCTCAGTATCTTTAAATTTTATGTTGTCAAATACGTTATCTTTTTTGTGCTTTCTTCTATTGCTTATAAGTTAGGAAAGTCTTCCTCCTTCCATAGTTTTGGTAAATAGTCCATTCTAATTGCATCTAGATTTTCTGTGGTTTAACTCAATACTTTATTTTAGTCTACTTGAAACTCATTTGAAACTACTTGAAACTCATTTGAATATGGAATGAGGTGAACCTTTAAACTCCCTTCCCCCAACCACCAATTTGGTCATCACTTTAACCAGCTCCAAATAATAATTCTCTATTGTGTTATTTAATGATGCATCCTCTAGAATATATTAAATTCTTATGTACTATGTTTCACTACTCTATTATTATGTGCTTTAACAGTAACTTTATAATTTCATATCAAATAAACTCTTTTTTCTTGTTTTCTGTAGAGTACCAAATATATAACATCTTGTCTGAAGGATAATTAACACAATGGAAAGTTGTAGTATACCAACCTGGGCCTGGAATGTACCTTAGCAATTATACAGTCCAGTAGTTTTTAACTTATTGGTGAGAAAGGGAAGAAGCATCTAGGGGAATTTATTAATTTATTTTCTTGACAACATAGTTTCAATAATCACATTTATGTTTTTGGCTGCAGGAAGGTGAGGTGGGAAGCTATAGTAATTTTTTCTAAGTGATTGTTAGTGGCCTTTTCTTCCCTTGACCTTTAAAAACAGTGACAAAAGTCCAGCCTTCACATTTAACAGTTGAAGTAATGGACTTGTGTGAGGTTATATTTCCTCTTAGTGGTAGAGATTGGTTGAGTTCTACTTTTAGGGGGATGAGTTTTTTCTTAGTTGGAAATACTAAGAAAATTTAAATATATACCTAGATACAGACTTATATTGTGGCTAATACTTGATTTAGATAGTTTTCATTTTGCTCAGATGCATCAGTTCACTGGGGGAAATGCTAACAGCATTTATACAAATGCCAAAACATTTATATAAATGTTTTATAATACGTCTCTGCTCCAGTGGTATGGCTTTCTCTCCAGATTTGATCACTAATTGATATCTTTTTAAATGTATAGGTGGGGTAAGGTTCTTTTCCTCTTCTTATACAGGACTTGTTTATCAAGAGCTGGGAGGAACTCTCATGGAGGATTCTCTGCTTTTCCTTCTTCATTCAGTATGTGGGAAAGCTTGGGAAGTAGTGGGGAGGGCTGCATTCAGGAGGCAGGAGGATCTTCTGAGGATGGGAGCCACTGTATGGCTCCTATTATTCCTCCAAGGATGAGGAAATTTCAGGTTACATGCAGGAGAGCTGATGCCTTAATCTAGCACCAAGTGGCCTTCAGTACCGTTTGTTGATAAGTTTTAGCCTCCCAAGCTCTTCTGAATTAGGTTTCTATAATCAATTTTTACTAATTGTATGTTAACAGTCTTTAGAGTATAAAATTAAAGTTCATGAATTTGTTAATTATTCTTGTCTCACTCTGGATAGATCAAACTAATATTAGCTAAGATAAAATTCAAGTAATGTGAAGAAAAGGAGAGTTACAAAATTCACAAATTCTGCATTTACTTATATGTTTATCCCTGTAGTTGTCTTGAGGTATGCGAATTTCTGCAAATCTCACATTACACACTTTGAAGTCATGTTCAGAGTTAGTGGTAGGGGAGAGTAAAAATAAAAATAGCTAACATTTACTGAGTACAGACTAGCAACCCTGTGAGGAAGATTCTATTATTAGCCCCATTTTAGAGATGAGGAAACTGAGGCATAGAAAAGTTAAATGTGACCACCCACAAATTTTACTGAATTAATAGAATTTTAATCTACTTTAGGAATGCATGTATAAATATGTTCTGCTAATCTTGGTTATTTAACTAAAAAATATTTTACAGATTTTAATAATGTTCATTTTTTATTTTACAGTTGATAGGTGCTATGTTTTAAATAATATTTTATTACTAATGTAAAATATCCTTTTGCTAATTCCCCCAAGTTTAGGGTTTTGGTTCTCAAGAAGAATGTACTAAAAATGTAATGAAAGTATTTTTTGACTTCTGTGCTGAAATGAGAAGATAGCAGATGTTTAATCTGGCCACACATTTGCTTTATTTTTCCATTAAAATTGGGCTGTGATGTTACTTGTTCTGTATGCTTGGGGTCAGGGTCATCTTACATAAGCTATAATGTCTTACTTGAGGAATGCTGAAAATAAGTATTTTTCATTAAGATTTAATACGTTTTGTCAATGGATTACTTGTAGTTCAGAAATAAAAATGTAGAGAAATGCTTTCAACTTCTTCTGGAGCATTAAAAGGCATTTCTTTATTACTCTATTTCAGAAATGTAGACAACCAGCTTCCTGGGCAGGCTGTTCCGGCTGGATTCCCAGTGTATCCCGCTTTCAGCCCACTGCAGATGCTATGGTGGCAACAGATGTATGCGCATCAGTATTATATGCAATAGTAAGTTAATTTGAGTTTATTTTTTTACTCATTGTGTTATTTGCTTTATTTTCTTTTTGATTCTAAGTAAGTTGATTTGGGATTTCATTTACTGATGTGTTTCATTGGTTTTTAAAAATTATTTTAAAGTATTTGGCTAAAGGAAAAAGGGTTCACATCCTGTTCACATCAACTAAACCTATTCTCTGCTTCTCTCTCTCTCCCCTAATTATATTTAGCAGTATTCAGGTGCTTTCTTTAATAGAACATTTTATCTATTTAAGAGGAGAAAACTTAGGAAAGTTTCACTGGAAGGCAGCAAATCTACGTGAAGGTAGGATGTCGAATAAAAAAGGGAATAGAAAGAATCATATGTCAGGGAGGCTCATATTGATGTAGGCTCAGTTGTGGCTAATATGCTTTCTGGACTGTTGGTATTTTAGTAAGTCTTGCTTCTGATCAGCCTGGAACAATCTTAGTACCAAATACAGTTTCTCGGTTTTCTTTCTTCTGGACTTCCTGTGTGTTCATTTAAAATTTCTAGCTTCTCTTTAATGTTCTCCTGTCCTTGTTTCTGTGATTCTGTCATCCTCTTCATTCTTTTTCTCTTCTGATCACTCATTTTGTGTCCTTTGTTTTTTCCCTTTTTCTAAATGGTAACATTTCTTGTTCAGTTAGGTATTTGTATACCTACCATGTGCCTTGTGATACTCAGTCTGGTAGGGAAGATAGGAGTCAGTCCTGGGCCAGTCATCTTGGATTTCCTTTTTCCGTGGCCTTAGTTGTTAGCTCTCTGTGGTGACTCCCGTTCTTCATCTCCTGTGCCTCCTCTTGTGTCTCCACTTAATTGTTGGAGATTTCCATAGAGAAATTTGCCTTTCCCTTAAATGCAGTATGTCTGAAATTTAACTGCACCATCCTCTTAAGTGCATTCTCCTTCTTGACTTCCTTGCCAGTGATACTGTCTCTTCTTAATCATCCTCCAAGCTCTTAACCTTAGTCAGCTTTGATTCTGGCTTCTGTTATCCCTGAATCCAACAACTTACCAAGATGAGTTAGTATGTTGTTTCTAGTTTCTGTCCTTCCCTATATCTTACTTCCAATATTTTGTGCAGATCTTTTCTAATATTAGACCCACTTTACTGCAATCGCTGTTTCTCCTTTTAGGCTCTTTACTGTATTTCATTGTACTACTGCCAGGTTAATTTGCGTAACACATAATTGAGTCTGTCATTCTCCATCCCCTAAAACATCTGATGGCTTTCTTGCCTACAGTGTGAAGTCTGTATCCTTATCCTTCCTCTAGACCTTACCCCATGAAGCTAACCTGCTTTATTAACTTCATATCCTAATGCTCTCCTGTATAACCCCTTGGCTCCAGGAAGGCTCTTTATACCTTACCTGTCGCCATAGTAATGGTTATCATTTGAGTGACTGCTTTGTCCTTAGTACTCCACTAGATGCTTTACACCCCTTGTCTTGTTTATAACCTCAAAAGAACTGTGTAAGATAAGTGGGGCTTATCGTAGTTTGCTACTGAATCATATAATCTTATGTACATCATTTAACTTCTGAGCCTCAAGTTTTCACATTTAATGAAATAACTCACCTATGAATCAGAATGTCCATGAGATAGGAAGTGTTTTGGAAATGAAAGAACCCTCTACATATACAATGTATTAGATAACTGGCTTAAATAGGCTTTTGTAGCCTGGAAAACTTCTATTTTATTTTATTTTGCTATCTTGATTTTAAAACTTTATTGTAGAAAAATTTCAACATATAAAAAGATAGAAGAGTGAAATGAATCCCTGTGTTCTCATCACCCAGCTTTCCAACATTTATCAATTCATGACAGTCTGGTTCTACAACTTTCCCCCCTTTGCTAAATAATTTAAAGCAAATTTCAGATATATTATCATTTTACCGGGAGTCTTTTACAGGAACATTTATTCTGACTTTTAAGCAATCAAATTATAAGCAAACTTCAGGACCACAGTTCTTCATAACTTGACAAGGACCTACACCAGTGTTCTCCAGATGGAGTTCCCAAAAGTCAGGATTGGGGTTGAGGGATTGTTACCTGGGATCTTGTTAATATTTTAAAATACTAATACAAATCATTTATCACTGAGAGTGGACACACAGGGTAATGATTAATGTACTTTTTTAGACAAATCTTTCAAAACATGGGTCTAAGGAACAGGTGGTGGGTGTGGGGGTCATTTATTGTCTGTAGAAGAGCAAAAGAGGCCGTTAGTGAAAAGTTCTGGGAAAAGATCTGGTCATTACCTTATAATTTAGTGAAAGAGAGAAACAGTAGTGATCACATGGCTGTTCTGATCTCTTCCACCTCTCCCTGCTAACCTAGACTACCAGGCTGGGAGATCATCCTTTCCTGAGCTACTCCTGCCGTCCATGTTGGCTCCACTTTTCCACTGGAAATTATGCTTACCTAGGAAATGAGGTGCGGGAGTTGTGATATTCCATATTAGGTTTATGACAAATACATATGACTTCCCAGGAAGTTTTGAAAGATATAGTATATAAATGTTTTTTTCTTTTTAATATTTATTTTGGTGAATATTTCAGTCAAGCTGCAGTTTCAGCTCAGGCCACATCAAATGCCAACCCAGCCCAGCCTGCTGCTTCACAGCCTCTAAATCTGGCACACGTTCCCGGAGAAGAACCCCCGCCAGCTCCAAACCTAGCGGCCCAAGAAAATCGACCCATGAATGAGAATGTTCAAATGAATGCACAGGGAGGTCCAGTGCTAAACGAAGAAGACTTCAATCGAGACTGGCTAGACTGGATGTACACGTTCTCACGAGCTGCAATTCTCCTTAGCATTGTGTACTTCTATTCTTCTTTTAGTCGGTTTATCATGGTAATGGGAGCCATGCTACTGGTTTATTTGTGAGTGATGTTCATTCACTTTTTGTGGTTTCTTTTAATTACTTTCTAAAACTGTTCAACACGGAGTCTGGCATGTGGTAGTCTGTTGTGAATGTTGAGTGAAGGAATATGAATGTTGGCCTTCAGATATCTGGCATCAAAAGCAAAGCAGGTTATGTTACGTAAGAACGTTTATCAGAATTGTCTAGAAGCAGATTTTTTCCTTTACTGTCTTTTATAAAAATTGTTAGTTCAGTTAGACATGCTCTATCAATTATTTAGAATTTGAGGTGTGTATGATGCAGTCTTGCAGAGGATATGCTTTTTAATTAATTATATTTATCAATAGTTAAGTCCTATAGGTATAGGTCAGATTTCTTTTCATAAGCAGACTAACTGTCCCTTGCCCCCCCCTTTTTCCCAAGAGGCAAACAAATATCTAGTTGAATTTCATTTTGAAAAATACCAAAAAATGATTTTATGACTCCTGATATGTCTTAATATCTAGCATAGAGTCAGTTAAGCTCATGATAGACTTTAGACTTAAATTGATTCCTGTTTTCCTGTCATTGTTTTGAGAGGGGTAGTTCTTGGCCTGAAGTAGGAGATTTGGTCTTTTCATTTATCATAGTTCTAATCATTTTTCTCTTGTAGGACACTAATGTTTGATAGTGTTACAAATAAAAACAGTTGTGACTTATTTTCTTTTCTCTTTATTTTACTGAGCAGACACCAAGCTGGATGGTTTCCTTTTAGGCAAGAAGGAGGTCAGCAACAGGCTCCCAACAATAATGCCGAAGTCAACAATGATGCGCAGAATGCAAACAATCTAGAACTTGAAGAAATGGTATGCGAATGAGGTTTTCGTATACTTTAAATATAGATGTTTCTTCAGTACTGTATGAGACCAACATAATAAGAGACTCTTGGGGTATTCCATAGTATTGAAGAAAAGTTAACATGTAAATGTGTGGTTTCATCTAGGAGAACTTATAATACTGTCAGTCATATATTAGAATTAAGTGGAAAGAACTAATATCATTCTTCCCAAAAATAGTCTAAAAAGAAAATTATGCACACAGTGAGAATTTATTGTATTAAATTGGCAGTTATCCCTTTGAACTTGAATGAGGAATTTATCAATTTTGGATTTAATGAAGATTTCTAATGACCATGAAGTTCCACTTCCTTATTATATGCTCATATTCCTTCTTTGGGAAGAATTTAACTCTCTCCTTTTCTGTCATGAGTTAATGGTAGCTGTTCAGATCACTTAGGAATATGTTTCTTCTTTTGTTTGAAAGGAGCGTCTTATGGATGATGGGCTTGAAGATGAGAGTGGAGAAGATGCAGGTGAAGATGCCAGTGCAATTCAAAGGCCTGGATTAATGGCATCAGCTTGGTCTTTTATCACCACCTTCTTTACTTCACTAATACCAGAGGGGCCTCCCCAGGTTGCCAATTAGACCTGAAAAACTGTGCCAGTTGCAAAGGAGGGTCTGAACTTAGGAAAGTGTTTTAAATAACAGTGCAATTTCAAAAAAATTTATTACTTTCTTTTCATCATCATGTATAGAGGTGTTTTTTTTTTTCTTTAAGCTTCTCATGCATATGAATATTTTAAGCACAAATGGACTACTAAATGTGTGATTTTTGTTTTAAGATCTTAACATAGCATAATAATATTGGTCTTCCAGGTTTTATTAATTTCAATTATGTATATTATACCAAGACAGACCTGTTTGTGTGTCTTCTTTAAAGAGCTGCTTCACATATAAATGTCTAGCTAATATCTCAGCCCTTCAATGTATAATTTGAATACATATATCTATTTTCTGTGAATTATCCTGAAAGTTTTAAACAGAATGACCTCATAGTTTTTAACAAAGAATATTATTTACCTAAAATGTGCTAGTAGCATCTTGCCCAGCCATAAAGCAATAAACTTCTCAATAATCTTAATTTTGACATTTGAATAAATGGAAACTTTCTATTTTAAGGGCATATCCCATCGATTGGAATTAGTACCTTAAAAAAAAAGGCAGCTCTTCAATGGAATTAATAGTGATATAAAATGTTTGATATAGGCAGTACTTTTATAAAATAAGATTCTGGAAATTGCTCCCTGTAATTTTTTAAAATAAAAGGTCAATTATGGTAAACTGTCTTATGGGATATTTATTCAAACTCTTCCATAATGTACCCATTACATGCAAAATCTATGTAAATTTCAGTAGTTTTGGGGTTGCTAAAGTCTTCAAGGTCATTTTCACCTCTTTCCATTCCAGATGGATATCTTCTAGTTCTCAGGTAGTCTGAAACCTCATTAGTTTACTTAAAAATCCCTGTGAAAGTCAATTCAATATTTCTTAAAAAATGAGTAAGTTTCTTATAGGGTAGCTAATTAAAATTGAATAAGTGAGGATAGGACAGCTTACTATGGAAGAACTTTTATCTCACATGATATGTATTATAAAGTAATATATGGTACTGGTACAGTAATATATGATTAGATAATAGAACAAAATATAAAATTAAGAAGACTCCATGAATTATTCTCTAAGTAAGTTTTTTTTTTTTTAACTTTTTTTTAAAGTTAATTAATTTATATATTTTTGGCTGTGTTGGGTCTTCGTTTCTGTGCGAGGGCTTTCTCTAGTTGTGGCAAGCGGGGGCCACTCTTCATCGCGGTGCGTGGGCCTCTCACTATCGCGGCCTCTCTTGTTGCGGAGCACAGGCTCCAGACGCGCAGGCTCAGTAGTTGTGGCTCACGGGCCTAGTTGCTCCGCGGCGTGTGGGATCTTCCCAGACCAGGGCTTGAACCCGTGTCCCCTGCATTGGCAGGCAGATTCTCAACCACTGCGCCACCAGGGAAGCCCTCTCCAAGTTTTTTACTTCCAGTGTTAAAGGTGACATTTCAAGGGTAACTGGTTACCCTTTGAAAAGTAAAATTAGGTTTCTGTTTATAGATGTCAGTCGAAACATCATGATTGAATACGAGCAGTTCAACCATGAAATTACTAATAAAAAATATAGATGAATACTTATTAATATTGGGAGGAGAAAAATACCTTTATGACAGAATCCCTAAAAGAAAAGGTTGCTTATGTATATAATGTTTTGACATATAATTAAAAGGCAAACAGGAAAAAAATATTAAAACGGTAATAAGCAAGTCTTAAATTTAGCTTAAAAAAAAGACAAAATCCCAGTAGGAAATGGGCAAGGGCAATCTCTTAGTCAGCTTGGGCTGCTATGCTAAATTACTGCAGGCTGGGGGCTTAAACCACAAGCATTTATTTTCCACAGTTCTGGAGGCTGAGAAGTCCAGGACCAAGGTGCTGGCAGATTCAGTATCTGGTGAAGGCCTTCCTGGCTTGTAGGTGGCTGTCTTCACGTGTCCTCCATGGCAGAGAGTCGAAGCAAGCTCTCTGCTGTCACTTTTTACAAGGGCTCCAGCTCTGTTCACGAGGGGTCTGCCCTTATGCCCTAATTATCTCCCAAAGCTTCACCTCCTAATTGGCTGTTAAGATTTCAACATATGAATTTTGGGGGGACACAAGCATTAAGTCCATAACAGATACAAACATGGGCAATAAACATGAAAAAAAAAAGTAATGTGGACAAGTTAAGACTAACAAATTGGTAAGATAATAATACTCAGTGTTGGTAAAGGTACAGAGGAATGTAAAATACTATATAGCCTTTCCAGCAAGTATCAGATTTTCAAAATGTGCACAGAATTGCTGTGTTATCCTGTTGGTCGTAGAATAAAATCAGACTCCTAAAAATGGCTTTACTACATCCTGAAAGGTTGAGTCCTTGCAACCTCTCAATCTGTGTTTCTCCTTAATACCTCTGTTCTAGCCAGGCTGGCTTTCCAATTCCGGCACTCTCCTTCCAGCCCCAGGACATTTAAAATGACAGTTCTTTTTGTTTGGAACACAGTCCCATCCTTCTTTGCCTTGTGACCGCTTACTAATCATCAGCTCTTAGCTAATGGCCTTTGCACTTAGCACTGTTGGTAGTTTACATTTATTTCCTTATTTGTCCTACAAAACATGAGAGCTAAAAGGTTGGGGAGTGAATATATGCTCATTAGTGTATCCCCCATACCAGAAGAGTGCCCAGTAGTTAGTTCAGTACTGCATGAGTGATTGAAAATGTGCACACCCTTTGAATCAGAAAAGGTTTGGAAGGGTATCATGCATGTGTGATTTAGCTTTTAAGATTTTCTTTTTTTTTTTTTTTTTATAAATTTATTTTTATTTATTTATTTTTGGCTGCGTTGGGTCTTTGTCGCTGCTCACAGGCTTTCTCTAGTTTTGGCGAGCAGGGGCTGCTCTTCGTTGCAGTGCACGGTCTTCTCATTGCAGTGGCTTCTCTTGTTGCGGAGCACAGGCTCTAGGAGCACAGGCTTCAGTAGTTGTGGCTCGCGGGCCCTAGAGCGCAGGCTCAGTAGTTGTGGTACGCTGACTTAGTTGCTCCGTGGCATGTGGGGTCTTCCCGAACCAGGGCTTGAACCCATGTCCCCTGCATTGGCAGGCAGATTCTTAACCACTGCACCACCAGGGAAACCCACCTTTTAAGATTTTCATTGCATTGTTTATAACAGGAAAAAATTAGGACTGACAGATGTTCAACAGGGTGAGCTATGGTATATTTGTACACTGTTTGGGTCCATAGTTAGGGATGGCTTGTCTCAGGGCTGATGCAATCATTGCATCCAGAGGGAGGTCTGGATTTTAACCTGGGAACTAAATAAATAAACTGTCAAAGCTGGAAGAAGTGTTCCATAGGTCACATGCTAAAATAGAGCAGGCGAGTAGAGTAAGAATGCAAAGATAATTATGAGATTGATCAGTCTCCTTTCTTCTGTTGGGAGTTGGACGGGAGAATTGGAGCCATAGAATTCATAGAGGGGAGCATTATTGTGGGGGACACCCATCTGAAGGAAATGAGCAGGTCTCTGCATCCTAATTGTAGGTTGGAGCCTAAGGAAAACGATGCTGCTCATAGACTCCCCCTCTGTAGGGCTGTGGCTAAAGGTTCTAAGAACAGTGGAATGTGTTACTCAATTTTAATTATTTTCCCTACATTGTTAATTCCCTCATGTTAGTCTTACTTTCATTAAGTCTTTGTCAGAAACTACAGCCCAGTGTCAGCTGTGTTTAGATGTTAAGGGAGGAGCTGTGTCCATGCTGGGGCCAGATGGTGCCTAGAGGGCAGTGGTAGCTTGGAGATGGTTTCCAGATGGCAAAAGAGCAGCACAGAAGCCCAGACACTGGTCTCTAGGCTAAATGGTGACTAGCAACAACCAGGATGGGACATAAATACTTCCCAGGACTTTTCCTATTTCTTACACATCACAATAAAGACTAGACTTTCTACAGTCAAGCAGTATGGGTGAGACGGTTTGATTTTGTTAGCTGGGTAAAAGAAAAGAATGATCTGAGGGCTGAAGAATTGGAGATATTTTCACTATAGTTTGATGCTACCACCCATCATTATTCTAACTAGTTTCTCTGGCTCTGGCTCCATCATCACTGTTGAAATTTGGCTTTTCAAATTAAGGGAGAAGAGGCCACATTTGGAGTTTCATTAGTTTTGGAGCCCCATGGCAGTTTTTACTTCACTGAGAAAAGACTGAGGTGTGCTGATTTGTATGTCAGCTTTCTGTAAGTTTGGTGTAAATCAGACCTTAAGACCTGTTGTATCTGGAATTGTGTTGATGGATCTGCAAAACTCCACCAGGCTCTGGAATGTGGTATTCCCAACTACCAAGCTTTCCTGGGAGCCCCAGTGTGGTTGGCTGACTCACCTCCCCACGTGGCATCACACGCTCTCACTGCAACCTGGGAAACTGGCTGCATGGTGGGTACAAAGCATGTTTATTATATTTTATATCTTACACATAAACAATATTTCGGATGTTTCAGTATTTAAACATTTGAATTTAAAAAATTGTGGGGACTTCCCTGGTGGTGCAGTGGTTAAGAATCCACCTGCCAATGCAGGGGACATGGCTTTGAGCCCTGGTCCGGGAAGATCCCACATGCCGTGGAGCAGCTAAGCCCGTGTGCCACAACTACTGAAGCCTGCGCACCTAGAGCCTGTGCTCCGCAACAACAGAAGCCACCGCAGTGAGAAGCCCACGCACCGCAGATAAAGCCCGTGCGAAGCAATGAAGACCCAACACAGCCATAAATAAATAAATAAATTTATAAAAAAAAGAATTGTGGTAAGAATGTTTAAAATGAGGTCCACTCTCAACAGAGTTTTAAAGTGTATAATAACAGTAGCATTTAAAAACATTTAAATATTTAAAAACGAGGAATAAATGGTGATGCTTCTTAAACATAAGTGCTGTGGAGCAATGCAAGCCTTTTTTATTAAAACACTATGGAATCTTTTAAATAAAGGTTTTTCTTACAAAGAGAGCCCAGAATAATTAGGGTTTCTGGAGCTTCTCTACTGTCCAGGAGTCTTAGTAAGTAGATAGAAAGCTTTTCCCAGCACAATGAGGTCTCAGCCCTAATAGGGGGAGGGCAGCAAAAGATCTGACTCCTTCCAGAGCAAATCTTGGTGGTTACTGTCTCGCATCACACTTGGGGGATAAGCCTTGGAGGCCCCAGTCTAGGGTGTCAGTTTCATGAGTCTTCTTGCCAAAGCTTACTTCCTTGATCCTGCTGCTAAATTCTAACTCTCTTACTCCAGTTGATCTACTTTCCAAAATGAACATACTGATGCCTGCATAAACTATTTCATGTGGTACAGTAAGCCATTCCACTCAGGTATTACAAAGCCATAGGAAAGTTGTAAAAATTAAGATCTGTATAGGGTCTTTACCAGTTACCACTCCTCACAGAGGGTGCATAGGAGAGAGGCTGCCATTATGTGTTAATTTATATAATTAACAATAAAAACCATTATAATGCTTTAAAAATTGTTATTACTAACATATGAACATTTGTTATATTCCTGGCTCTGTGCCGAATACTATACCTGCATTTAAAAAAAATCCTTAAAACAATTCAAGGTAGGTGCTACTGTTACTTCCATTTTTCCAGATGAGGAAACTAAGACTCAAAGAGGTTAAATAGCTCACTTAAAGTCCTATAGGTAGTAAGTGACAGAATAAAGTCTATTTTACTTCAGAACTTGAATTCCTTAAAATTAATCATTCAAATAAAGCATGTAGAGACTTTAGCTTCCAGCAATGGGTGATTAACTTGTTTTGCACCAAGCCCTCTGCTGAGAAAACCAGAAAAGTCAGAAGATAGATATCTATTAGGGCGTCAGAAAGCTATCAACAAAGCAGGGACCAATATTCCACACAGATGAGACCTACATTTGGTGCCACATTTTACCCCTAAAAGCACTTGCTAATTCAAGAACAAGTGAGAGAAGCTGAGCAAAATTTCTGATAGACTCATAGGAAACAAATATTAGAGTTCTGGCTGCACCAAGAAGAAATGTCCTTTAAACACCCTAGGCTTTTTATTCAATCCCCAAAGGGCTACCCCTTGAGTGAAGGTGAACTGGAAATGGATCTGTCCTCACAAGGACTGAAGCCCAGCCTCAAATCATCTCAGTCCCTAACTGAATGAGGCAATTGTCCCCAAACCTAGTGGACAGCCACAAGCAAAAATAAATCCCCTCTGAAGAAAGATAATATCATGCAATTTCTCAAATTTTCTCTATAATTTTTTCAAAGTCTATTCAGCAATAAAAAGGAACAGCTAGGAATACAAAAACATAAGATTTGAACAAAAAGGAGAAAGTAAAACAGATAACCCTCAGAAAATTAAGATATTTAGCATTGAGGAGAGGAACCAAGATGGCAGAGTAGAAGGATGTGCTCTCACACCCTCTTGCAAGAACACCAGAATCACAACTAGCTGCTGGACAATCATCAACAGGAAGACACTGGAACTCACCAGAAAAGATACCCCACATCCAAAGACAAAGGAGAAGCCACAATGAGACGGTAGGAGGGGCACAATCACAGTAAAATCAAATCCCATAACGGCTGGGTGGGTGACTCACAGACTGGAGAACACTTATACCACAGAAGTCCACCCACTGGAGTGAAGGTTCTGAGCCCCATGCCAGGCTTCCCAACCTGGGGGTCCAGCAACAGGAGGAGGAATTCCTAGAGAATCAGACTTTGAAGCCTAGTGGGAATTGATTGCAGGACTTCGACAGGACTGGGGGAAGCAGAGACTCCACTCTTGGAGGGCACACACAAAGGAATGTGTGCATCGGGACTCAGGGGAAGGAGCAGTGACCCCGGGGCAGAATGAACCAGACCTACCTGCTAGTGTTGGAGGGTCTCCTGCAGAGGTGGGGGGGGGGCTGTGGCTCTCCGTGGGGAAAAGGACACTGGCAGCAGAAGTTCTGAGAAGTACTCCTTGGCGTTGAGTCCTCCCAGAGTCTGTCATTAGGCCCACCAAAGAGCCCAGGTAGGCCCAGTGTTGCGTTGCCTCAGACCAAACAACAAACAGGGAGGGAACCCAGCTCCACCCATCAACAGTCAAGTGAATTAAAGTTTTACTGAGCTCTGCCCACCAGAGCAACAGTCAGCTCTACCCACCACCATTCCCTCCCATCAAGCCTCTTAGGTAGCCTCATCCACCAGAGGGCAGAGAGCAGAAGCAAGAAGAATTACAATCCTGCAGCCTGTGGAACAAAAACCACATTCACAGAAAGACAGACTAGATGAAAAGGCAGAGGGCTATGTACCAGATGAAGAAACAAGATAAAACCACAGAAAAACAACTAAATGAAGTGGAGATAGGCAACCTTCCAGAAAAGAATTCAGAATAATGACAGTGAAGATGATCCAGGACCTCGAAAAAACAATGGAGGCAAAGATCTAAAACATGCAAGAAATGTTTAACAAAGACCTAGAAGAATTAAAGAACAAACAAACAGAGATGAACAATACAATAACTGAAATGAAAACTACACTAGAAGGAATCAATAGCAGAATAACTGAGGCAGAAGAACGGATAAGTGACCTGGAAGACAGAATGGTGGAATTCACTGCTGCGGAACAGACTAAAGAAAAAAGAATGAAAAGACATGAAGACAGCCTAAGAGACCTCTGGGACAACATTAAACGCAAAAACATTCGCATTATAGGAGTACCAGAAGGAGAAGAGAGAGAGAAAGACCAGAGAAAATATTTGAATAGATTATAGTCGAAAACTTCCCTAACATGGGAAAGGAAATAGCCACCCAAGTCCAGGAAGCGCAGCGAGTCTCATACAGGATAAACCCAAGGAGAAACACGCTGAGACACATAGTAATCAAACTGACAAAAATTAAAGACAAAGAAAAATTACTGAAAGCAGCAAGGGAAAAACGAAAAATAACATACAAGGGAACTCCCATAAGGTTAACAGCTGATTTCTCAGCAGAAACTCTACAAGCCAGAAGGGAGTGGCATGATATACTTAAAGTGATGAAAGGGAAGAACCTACAACCAAGATTACTCTACCCAGCAAGGATCTCATTCAGATTCCATGGAGAAATCAAAAGCTTTACAGACAAGCAAAGGCTAAAAGAATTCAGCACCACCAAACCAGCTCTACAACAAATGCTAAAGGAACTTCTCTAAGTGGGAAACACAAGAGAAGAAAAGGATCTACAAAAACAAGCCCAAAGCAATCAAGAAAATGGTCATAGAAACATACATATCAATAATTACCTTAAACGTGAATGGACTAAATCTCCAACCAAAAGACACAGGCTTGCCGAATGGATACAAAAATAAGACCCATATATAGGCTGTCTACAAGAGACCCACTTCAGACCTAGGGACACATACAGACTGAAAGTGAGGGGATGGAAAAAGATATTCCATGCAAATGGAAATCAAAAGAAAGCTGGAGTAGCTATACTCATATCAGATAAAATAGACTTAAAAATAAAGAATGTTACAAGAGACAAGGAAGGACACTACATAATGATCAAGGGATAAATCCAAGAAGAAGATATAACAATTATAAATATATATGCACCCAACATAGGAGCACCTCAATACATAATGCAACTGCTAACAGGTATAAAAGAGGAAATCAACAGTAACATAATAATAGTGGGGGACGTTAACACCTCACTTACACCAATGGACAGATAATCCAAAATGAAAATAAATAAGGAAACAGAAGTTTTAAATGACACAATAGACCAGATAGATTTAATTGATATTTATAGGACATTCCATCCAAAAACAGCAGATTACACTTTCTTCGCAAGTGCGCAGGGAACATTCTCCAGGATAGATCACATCTTGGGTCACAAATCAAGCCTCAGTAAATTTAAGAAAATTGAAATCATATCAAGCATCTTTTCTGACCACAACGCTATGAGATTAGAAATGAATTACAGGGAAAACAATGTAAAAAACACAAACACATGGAGGCTAAACAATACGTTACTAAATAACCAAGAGATCACTGAAGAAATCAAAGAGGAAATCAAAAAATACCTAGAGACAAATGACAATGAAAACACGATGATCCAAAAGCTATGGGATGCAGCAAAAGCAGTTCTAAGAGGGAAGTTTATAGCTATACAAGCCTACCTCAGGAAACAAGAAAAATCTCAAATAAACAATCTAACCTTACACCTAAAGGAACTAGAGAAAGAAGAACAAACAAAACCTAAAGTTAGCAGAAGGAAAGAAATCATAAAGATCAGAGCAGAAATAAATGAAATAGAAACAAAGAAAACAATAGCAAAGATCAATAAAACTAAAAGCTGGTTCTTTGAGAAGATAAACAAAATTGATAAGCCATTAGCCAGGCTCATCAAGAAAAAGAGGGAGAGGACTCAAATCAGTAAAATTAGAAATGAAAAAGGAGAAGTTACAACAGACACCGCAGAAATACAAAGCATCCTAAGAGACTACTACAAGCAACTCTATGCCAATAAAATAGACAACCTGGAAGAAATGGACAAATTCTTAGGTATAACCTTCCAAGACTGAACCAGGAAGAAATAGAAAATATGAACAGACCAATCACAAGTAATGAAATTGAAACTGTGATTAAAAATCTTCCAAGAAACAAAAGTCCAGGACCAGATGGCTTCACAGGTGAATTCTATCAAACATTTAAAGAACAGCTAAAACCCATCCTTCTCAAACTCTTCCAAAAAATTGCAGAGGAAGGAACACTCCCAAAATCATTCTATGAGGCCACCATCACCCTGATAACAAAACCAGACAAAGATACTACAAAAAAAGAAAACTACAGACCAATATCACTGATGAATATAGATGAAAATTCCTCAACAAAATACTAGCAAAGGGAATCCAACAACAGATTAAAAGGATCATACACCATGATCAAGTAGGATTTATCCCAGGGATGCAAGGATTCTTCAATATACGCAAATCAATCAATGTGATACACCATATTAACAAATTGAAGAAGAAAAACCATATGATCATCTCAATAGATGCAGAAAAAGCTTTTGACAAAATTGAACACTCATTTATGATAAAACTTTCCAGAAAGTGGGCATACAGGGAACCTACCTCAACATAATAAAGGCCATATATGACAAGCCCACTGCCAACATCATTCTCAATGGTGAAAAACTGAAAGCATTTCCTCTAAGATCAGGAACGAGATAAGGATGTCCACTCTCACCACTATTATTCAACATAGTTTTGGAAGTCCTAGCCACAGCAATCAGAAAAGAAAAAGAAATAACAGGAATACAAATTGGAAAAGAAGAAGTAAAACTGTCACTGTTTGCAGATGACATGATACTCTACATGGAGAATCCTAAAAATACCACCAGAAAACTACTAGAGCTAATCAATGAATTTGGTAGTTTCAGGATACAAAATTAATGCACAGAAATCTCTTGCATTCCTATACACTAATGATGAAAAATCTGAAAGAGAAATTATGGAAACACTCCCATTTACCATTGCAACAAAAAGAATAAAATACCTAGGAATAAACCTACCTAAGGAAACAAAAGACCTGTATGTAGAACACTATAAGACAATGATGAAAGAAATTAAAGATGATACCAACAGATGGAGAGATATACCATGTTCTTGGATTGGAAGAATCAATATTGTGAAAATGACTCTACTACCCAAAGCAATCTACAGATTCAATGCAATCGCTATCAAATTACCAATGGCATTTTTTACGGAATTAGAACAAATCAACTCAAAATTTGTATGGAGACACAAAAGACCCCGAATAGCCAAAGCAGTCTTGAGGGGAAAAAACGGAGCTGGAGGAATCAGACTCCCTCACTTCAGACTATACTAAATCTACAGTAATCAAGACAATATGATACTGGCACAAAAACAGAAACATAGATCAATGGAACAAGATAGAAAACTCAGAGATAAACCCACGCACCTATGGTCAACTAACCTATGACAAAGGAGGCAAAGATATACAATGGAGAAACTACAGTCTCTTCAATGAATGGTGCTGGGAAAACTGGACAGCTACATGTATAAAAATGAAATGAGAACACTCCCTAACACCATACACAAAAATAAACTCAAAATGGATTCGAGACCTAACTGTAAGACCAGACACTATAAAACTCTTAGAGGAAAACATAGGAAGAACATTCTTTGACATAAATCACAGCAAGATCTTTTTTGATCCACCTCCTAGAGTAATGGAAATAAAAACAAAAATAAACAAATGGGACCTAATGAAACTTCAAAGATTTTGCACAGCAAAGGAAACCATAAACAAGACGAAAAGACAACCCTCAGAATGGGAGAAAATATTTGCAAACGAATCAACAGACAAAGGATTAATCTCCAAAATACATAAACAGCTCATGCAGCTCAATATTAAAGAAACAAAGAACCCAATCTAAAAATGGGCAGAAGACCTAAATAGACATTTCTCCAAAGAAGACATACAGATGGCCAAGAAGCACATGAAAAGCTGCTCAACATCACTAATTATTAGAGAAATGCAAATCAAAACTACAATGAGGTATCACCTCACACCAGTTAGAATGGGCATCATCAGAAAATCTACAAACAACAAATGCTGGAGAGGGTGTGGAGAAAAGGGAACCCTCTTGCACTCTTGGTGGGAATGTAAACTGATACAGCCACTGTGGAGAACAGTGTGGAGGTTTCTTAAAAAACTAAAAATAGAATTACCATATGATCCAGCAATCCCACTACTGGGCATATACCCAGAGAAAACCATAATTCAAAAAGACACAGGCACCCCACTGTTCATTGCAGCACTATTTACAATAGCCAGGTCATGGAAGCAACCTAAATGCCCATCGACAGACGAATGGATAAAGAAGATGTGGTACATATATACAATGGAATATTACTCAGCCATAAAAAGGAACAAAATTGAGTCATTTGTTGAGACGTGGATGGATCTAGAGACTGTCATACAAAGTGAAGTAAGTCAGAAAGAGAAAACCAAATATCGTATATTAACGCATATATGTGGAACCTAGAAAAATGGTACAGATGAACCGGTTTGCAGGGCAGAAGTTGAGACATAGATGTAGAGAACAAACGTATGGACACCAAGGGTGGAAAACCGCGGTGGGGTGGGGATGGTGGTGTGCTGAATTGGGTGATTCGGATTGACATGTGTACACTGATGTGTATAAAATTGATGACTAATAAGAACCTGCAGTATAAACAAACAAACAAAAAAAACAACTAATACTAAACTTTCTTTGGGTTATTTTTATGGAAATATGTTAATATAAATGTTTCAGACATTACATGAAATTTCTAAAAATCTTATATGTTCTGGTATAATGTTATAAGTTATAATTCTAGTTATTACTTTAAAATGTATATCTCAGAAATAACTAAATTTCCTTGTCAATTGCATTATTATGAACTTTCATCAAATCTTTAACCGTGGTCATTTTTAAGTGTTTTGTCATTTACAGACATTCTGGGTGTACTCTGATGCTTTTGCAAAAATGTTCGTATAAAAGGGTTTCATCTTCAAGGAATTCATGGAAAAGACTCTGACAAGTACAGTTTTCTGGTAACTGACTATACTGCTGAACTGAATGAATAAGCATTTTCACAACTCTAATGGAAAACTGATGAATTCATAAAACTGCTAACAAAAGATCAAGATAAAAAAAATTAATTACATGGGACTGAGTGAACTGATGAGGATGAGTATAATTTTTGTGACTTTCTGTTTGAATAAAAAAAAAAAATCCCACAAGGACTCAGAGGCAAAAAATATACAAATCAATTTTCACTGCAAAGTAAAGGAGCTGTTACAGTGGAGGATTACTGGACTGAATGTCAATATTATGACATAGTATGAGTGTGTTTTGTGTTTGGTAATTGCAATCATTGTTGCTTTTGTTGTGGTCATCCATTTACAATGCTTGGTGTCAGTTTATCTCTTGTAAAAATAAAATACAGTGTGTGTGTGTGAGTTGTTAAAAAAATAAACATTACCCTTAAATAAGATGTAAAAATTAAATTATATTGTAAAATTTAAAGCAAAAAAAAAAAAGATATTTAGCATTATCTGACAGAGACCTTATAATAACTGTGATTAAAATGATCAAGGATTTACATGACAAGATGGAGAAATTTCAGTAGAGACCTGGAAATTATATAAAAAGAAAATTCTAGAATTGAAAAATAATATAGCTGAAATTAAGAAATCAGTAGATGGCATTGATAGTCACAGTTTAAGACAGAATTAGTAAACTGAAAGGTCAAAAAAAAAAAAATACCCAGAATGATGCTGGGGGAGAATAGGGCAGACACAATATTTGAAGAGATAATGGCTAAGAATTTTCCAAAATTGATGAAAGACATTGAGCCACAGACGTAGGAAATGCTATTGGCTTCCAAGCAGGATAAATACAAAGAAAATCACAGCTAATTACTTCAGAGTAAAACTGCTGAAAAACAAATTTTAAAAGTAGCCAGAGGAAAATGTAGATCACTTTCAAAGGAGCAACAATAAGTAAGGCTAGTAGGTGATATTTTCAGAGAGCTTACAGAAAATAATAGCCAACATAGAAGATTATGTACAGCAAAAATATCCTTCAAAAGACATTTTCAGGCAAATGAAAACAGATTTTGTCAACACCGGAAAGTACTAGAAGTCCTACAGGAAAATACTAATGGGTGTTTGGGCAGAAGGGAAATTATCACAGATCACAGCTTGGAGGTGCAGAAAGAAACTGAAAAGCAATGGAAAGGTAAATTTGTGCATAAATATAAAAGAATATTGCCATAAAATAATACATTTATGCTTTATGGGGTCTTACATGTATAAAGAATTAAAATACATGACAAAAATAGCATATAAGTCTGATGAGAGGTAAATGGAATTGAGTATTGAGGTCCTTGAATTGTCTTGGAAATGGAAATGGTTAAGACACTAATTTATATTAGAAATGAATAAGCCAGGGAGCATGTTTCAATTTCTATGATAGTTAATAAAAGAATGTAAAACTAACAGGATAATAGAAAAGGAATATGAAATTTAAAATCCAAATGAAGGCAAGAAAGGAGAAAAAAGAACAGATGGGAACAAACAGAAAACAAAAAGTTAAGAAGGTAGATTTAAATCCAAATGCATCAATACATCAAGCATTAATGGACTAAATATTACAACTTAAAGACAATATTGTCAGCTTAGTTAAAGAACAAAACCTGGGAATTCCTTAGTATGTTATTTGTTGCTTTTAATATTTTTTGTCTTTAAGTTTTGTCAATTTGATTACTATCTGTCTCAGCATGTTCCTCCTTGGGTTTATCCTGCTGGAACTCTGTACTTCCTGAACTGGGGTGACTGTTTCTTTTTCAGCTATTATATCTTCAAATATTTTCTCAGGTCCTTTCTCTCTCCTCCTGGGACCCCTATAATGCAAATGTTGGTGTGGTTAATGTTGTCCCAGTGGTCTCTTAGACTGTCCTCATTTCTTTTCATTCTTTTTTCTTTATTCTTTCTGCAGCAGTGATTTCCACCATACTGTCTCCCAGCTCACTTATACATTTTTTTTGCCAGAGTTATTCTGCTATTGATTCCTTCTAGTGTATTTTTCATTTCAGCTGTTGTACTGTTCATCTGTATTCTTTACTTCTCGTAGGTCTTTGTTAAACATTTCTTTTATCTTCTTGATCTGTGCCTCCATTCTTTTTCCAAGATCTTGGATCATCTTTACTATCATTACTCTGAATTCTTTTTTTTTTTGCTATGAGATTAGAAATCAACTACAAGGAGAACAAAACCTAATTCTATGAGACTTAAAAGCAACATGCCTTAAGTATAAGGATACAAGAAGGTTGAAAGTAAAAGATGGAAAAAGACTTCTCATGCAAATATGAACCAACAGGAAACTGCTATATTTAGTATCCAAAGTAGAAGTTAAGGTAAGAAGCATTACTAGAGTAAGAGGGTATGCAGCTCACTCAGGCGTTTGAGCTGTTTGTGAAGCTCAGAAAGGTCCCGCCTCAGCTTAGAGATGGACTAGGAAGCTAACTTAGTCAAGAGGCACCAGATTCAAAGTATTTGAAGATAGAATGTGTGTGCTTGTGTATGTGTGTATGTTTAGGGGAAAACACAAGGGATAGAGTAGTAGCATTCAAAAGGAGAAGAAATGTAACATGTAACATTTTCTTTTTATGAATCAAATAAATACTGGCTTGGAGCTTTCCCACCCTCACCCCTGTTTTTTTTGGGTCAGCATTATTAAGAAATGTTATTAATAATAGGTCACACGTATCAAATGCTTACTGTTCTAAGTGCTTTGCAGGTATTAACTTATTTAATCCTCACAACAACCCTAGGAGGTAGGCATCATTATTACCATCTCTGTTTTACAGATGGAAAACCCAGCAACTGGCAGAGCTGGTATTCAAAACAAGGTGGCCCCCTGCCAGAGTCCCTGCTCTAAACTCTATGCAATCTGGCCTCTGAAATTTACAATGTCTGACGTTATGCATAAAGATATCGAACCTCTCACAAACTATCCCTTCAATTCTGATGACTCTAGGTTGTCATGCAAATTGTGTACAAGGGGTTAGAGAGGAGTGTGAGAAGAAATACATGTTCATTGGGGATCTACTGTGAACCCAGTACTCATCAAGGTATAACAACTTTACATGTAGATATTATGAGCCCCATTTTAAATATGAGGAAAATAATCAGGGACATTCAGAGACTTAACAAGTCACTTTAAGTAAGAACAGGAAAGGGATTCTCTCCTGGTCCATTTGACTCCATTGCCTCTTCCCAATAAACCACATTGGCTTGTTACACTATTAGAGTACATTGATTAAATCTTGGTGTGTTGCTTCTTCAAGGTTGTCAACCTCTGCTTAATGACTTGTTATATCTTCAGAAGTGTGGGGATAGTGTTGTTGCACTTTACTACTTTTAGCACTAGATGGTGGTGTAACACCATAAATCTTTTCTGCTGTGGGCCCAGAGGAACATGATTTCAGAGCCTGGGGGCACTGGGGGGCAGGCTGCTACTTCAAAGTAGCATGAGAAAGCATGGAAAAAAGGAACCCCTCTCTTGGCCCTGACATTCTGGTCCTTGATGCTAAACTCTGAGAAGGCTAGAGAGTGTGACCCTCAGTGAGCTTCAGGATGTGTAGTACTGACAGCCTGGGCTTTTCTCAGACAGTCTTGGGTTGAACCCCTGGCTTCACCAAGCCCTGGTGAATGGACTTGGGCACGCACTCATCCACAATAAGCTCCCCTATCTCAGAAGTTCCTGCCAGTGAGCTGAGGTTTCTAGGCATCTAGGAACTTGGCACTGCAGTAGGTATTCAGAAGACTGTAGATTTAAAAACTCAGTAATCCTACTGGGGTATAGTCTGCCCCTGCTCAGCCACTTTCCTATCCTCCTCCTGCCCCTTCTGGGGACTTCCTTGAGATTACAGAGTCACCTGGGATTAGAACCCATATCAAGGCTCTTCCCTGATGTGCTGGCAATTATCTGAAGAGCTTCCTTTAATAAAATTGTTTTGGGGAGATAGTCATAAACTTGATGGGTTTAACTATATTATTTTGACTCCGCAAAAGTGTTAAGGGCATGAAAGACAAAGTTTAAGGAACTGCTTCACGTTGGAGGCATGGCAACTAAATGCAATATGGGATCCTGGATTGGGATCCTGGACCAGAAAAAGGACATCAGTGGGACAATTGGTGACATTTGAACATAGTCTGTAGATTAGTTAATAGTATTGCTTCAAGTTAGTTTCTTGGTTTTGATTATCGTACTGTGGCTATATAAAATGTTAACATTTGGGGAAGGTGGGTGAAGGGTGTACATGAATTCTTATATTCTTTTGCAACTGTTTGTCAAGTCTGAAATTATTGAGTCTGAAAGCTCAATAGGAAAATAATTTATGAAAACGTTACCTTAACATTATTATGGAATATTTCAAAACATACAGAAAAATACAGAGAATAAAAATAACCACTTGTATAGGTGACTCAAGGGTGCTGTGTGTGGGGGGGCGGTTGGGGGGAAGAGAGAAGCGAGTGGCTCCTGAAGGAGTTAAGCATTGTTGTCTCACTGTCTTTCTATACCCAGAGTTGGCTCCTGATGACTGAATCAGACCACTATTTTTCAGGCAAGGGCCATTTAAATTTTTGACAGCCTCTACTTTAGGACAATTTAGCAGAAAATTCAGTGATGAGACCATGGTATTTGATAATGAGATGGCACCCTATGCCTTAAGCCTTACTTAGTAATTCTCTTGGGAAATAGTTTTCTTCAGTCCTCATTTTTTATTACAGGGATATAATCATTAGTGGCTAAAACTAAAGCATATATAGATAAAAATGGCCTCAGCTGCTTAATGTTTCACTGACCTTTTTCTTTAACTTTTTTAAAAAATGAACTTTTAGAAGTTGTAGATTTACAGAAAAAATTGCAAAGAAAGTACAAAGAGTTCCCACATACCCTGCAGCCAGTTTCCCTTATTATTAACATCTTAACATTGGGTATGGTACATTTGTTGCAATTAATGAACCAATACTGATATACTGTTATTAACTCAAGTGCATGCTTTATCTCCTTAGTCTTTACTCAATGTGCCTTTTCTGTTCCAGAATCCTCTCTAGGCTATCACAGTAAGTTTAGTTTTCATGTCTACTTAAACTACTCTGGGCTGTGACTATTTCTTAGACGATTTTTGTAACTTTTTGATGACCTTGACAGTTTTGAGGAGTACTGGTCAGGTATTTTGTAGGATGTCCCTCCTTTGGGATTTGTCTGATATTTTTCTCATGATTAAACTGGGGTCATGTATTTTTTTTAGGGAAGAGCACAGAGGTAAAATGACATTTTCATCACATCATATCAAGAGCACACACCATCAACATGACCTATCACTCTTCATGTTGACCTTGGTCACCCGACTGAGGTAGTGTTTGTCATATTTCTCCACCGTAAAGTCACCCTTATTTTCTCCCTTTCTATCTTGTGCTCTTTGGAGGGAAGTCACTGTGTGCAGTCCACATTTAAGGAGCTGGGAGTTCTGCTCTGCCACTTTGAGGGCAGAGTATCTACATAAACTATTAGGAATTTTTCTGCATGGGAGATTTGTCTCTTCTCTCTCTTTTATTTATTTTTTCAATCATTTATATGTCAGTATGAACTCATGAATACTTATTTATTCTATACTTTGGATTTTAATCCAAAACTTCTTTATTTCGTTACTCAAATTGTTCCAGCCTTGGCCATTGGGAGCGCTTTCAGTTGGCAAGACTGGAATTCGAGAGGTGGGTTGTGCAGGATGTGGATGTGGGGATATTCACAGAAAAGTGTTAACCGATATTGGTGCCATAGTAAGATCATTGTAAATAATTTAAAAGATTTACTATTTAATGTCAAAACCGTCAAAGATGAATACGTATTAAAATGCAAAATTGCATAGGTAATAATTAAGTTGGAATAAAGACTGCAGAGAAAGTTAGGTTTTGCAGTAGGCTGTTTTGTGCCTCAGGCTCTTAGGGGCACAATCACTTGTCTCTTTATTAAGCACATGTATACACCACTCTTCCCTTTGCTGCCTCCTCCTTGTTTTGTGCCCACTAGACTGTGTCTGACTCTCTACAGTGCCCACGAGAGTACCTGGTCCACAGTAGGCATCCAGATGCAGAAAGATGCTCATTGCAGCACTGTTAATAATAATAAAAATGGGAAACAATATGAATGTCTAAAAAGGGCATGGTTTGGTAAACAAGGGCATATCCACTTAATGGAATGTTGTACAGTCTTTCTAAATGATGGTTGTAAGGACTATGTTGTAACCTCAAAAAAGCATATGGATTTTCTAAAAAAACTGACTTCTCCTGCATCCTTTCTGAAGAAGCTGCTGGAGGATGTGTTTCTGCAGAAAAAACAGAGAATTGGAAAGACGCTCAGGACTCCAGATATTGGAGTTAAGAGTTACAGACTTTAAATTAACTATACTTACTAAGTTCGAGGAATAAAAAAAAAATAGAGTAAACAAACAAAAAAGACTCCATGGGATACTGGAATCAATAGCAGAGAGGGGAGACTCAATATCAGAGAGAGGTGAAGGGAATCCACAGGGTGATGATGAAGGGAGTTCCCAGGATGGCAGCCACTTGCAGACAGAGAAGGCAGCCACCATATGCTGAGAACTGTGAATTCCAAGATCCCTGCTGCCTTACGACCATCCTTGTGACCCTGGGACTAAATGTCTGGGCAAGACTGGCCCAGATTCTTAGCACTTGGTTTGTCCTGACTACATATCATTAAAGTTCCTGCGTTCCCTCTTTGCCTTGATGCTTGGATTAGGTTTAAAACACTCCTGACAGCTGACAGAAGATGACTGTGAATTTAGGGAAAAAACTACAGAGTAGCCTCCTCCCTCTGAAGTGTCTATTTCTGATGGACATCTAGTACATGATCAAAATTATAGTTCTTTCAAATGCTCTAAACTTGTTGATCCTTATGATTTCCAAGACTCACTCATGACCTTGCCCATTGACATCCCCAGAAAGGGCTCTTGCAAATTCTCAAGGAAGCTGAAGCCAGATTATGACTCAAACACTTTGTTATCTTATCTTCTTTCAGGAGCCTTTATATAATAGTATCAATATTATCATTCTCTCAAACAGTTAGGTCTGTGCTTCCTAGTCAATTTTTTTAAACTACAAAGAAAAGGTAGGGAATGATTAATACAGAAGTCAGGAAGGGGTTATCTCTTGGGGAAGGGCACTGTGGCAGAGGCTATGCGTGATGGGCAGCACTGTTTGGATATAAAGGAAGACCAGGTTGGCCAACCTCCTTTATAATAAAGTTCAGGCCAAGTGGTAGTTTTCACCAAAGCCAGCAGAGACGTGTCACTTCTTGAGAAAGGCAGTTAAAGGCAGACATGAATTCTCCATGCCCTCTCTGTTTTTTAAAATGTTTATTTTGTATTGGGGTATAGTCGATTTACAATGTTGTATTAGTTTCAGGTGTACAACAAAGTGATTCAGTTATACACATACATATATCTATTCTTTTTCAGACTATTGAGCAGAGGTCCCTGTGCTATACAGTAGGTCCTTGTTGATTATCTCTTTTATATATAGTAGTGTGTCTATGTTAATCCCAAACTCCTAATTTATCCCCCCTCCCTTTCCCCTCTGGTAACCATAAATTTGTTTTCTAAGTCTGTGAGTCTGTTTCTGTTTTGTAAATAAGTTCATTTGTATCATTTTTTTAAGATTCCACATAAAAGTGGTACCATATGATATTTGTCTTTTTCTGTCTGACTTATTTCACTTAGTATGATAATCTCTAGGTCCATCCATGTTGCTGCAAATGGCATTATTTCATTCTTTTTTTATGGCTGAGTAATATTTCATTGTGTATATGTTCTGCATCTTCTTTATCCATTCATCTGTCAATGGACATTTAGGTTGCTTCCATGTCTTGGCTATTATAAATAGTCATGCCCTCTCTCTTATTTGCCATTCTTGATTAGGAGCAAAAAACCTCCAAGATGGTAGAATTACAAGATGTGAGCAACCTGAAGTCTTAAATTACTGCTGGAGGTGTCGAGAAGAGCTCCTTAGCCTGCATGGGCTGTGATGTGAACAAGGTATAAAGGTGTGTGTGTGATGTGTGTGCATGTATTCTAAGCTAATGAGATTATGAGATCTGTCTGTAGCTGCTACAGTACACAATGGGGGTTCTAAGGTATTCATAATATTCTATTTCTTGAACTGGGTAATGGGTGTTTATTATTATTCATTAAACTGCATATATTTTATATACTGTTTGTACCTATGATACATTTTACAATAAACACTTACAGTCACCCTCTTCTGTACATTATGACCACCTTAAATTGAAAGTTAATTAATCCTGTTAATTGAATAGGATATGTAGGAATATAGATTGGAGCAGTGTTTTGGGAAAGTTTTCACACTATATCTCAACAACCTAAATATTATCCTTTGATTCAGTAGTTCCACTTCTAAGAGTTGAACCTATGGAAATAATCCTAAATATTAAAGAAGTTTTATGCAGAAAGATGCTCACTGCAGTATTATTAATAGGGGTTTGTTAAAGTAGCATGTGTCCACTCAATGGAATGTCATGCAGCTTTTCCAAATGATGGTTGTAAAGCTATGTTTAACCTCAAAAATGTATATGATAGGCTAGATTAAAAAAACAGAATACAAAATTTTGTCTATTGGATGAGTATAGCTATGTAAAAATATTGTGAAACAAAAAGCTCTGTGCAGCATTTGCCAAGTTCATCCTATGCCTAAGTAGTCTTTTTTAAAAATTTTTGGCTGCGTTGGGTCTTCGTTGCTGCATGCAGGCTTTCTCTAGTTGCGGCGAGCGGGGGCTACTCTTCATTGCGGCGCGCGGGCTTCTCATTGCTGTGGCTTCTCTTATTGCGGAGCATGGGCTCTAGGCGCGCAGGCTCAGTAACTGTGGCACGCGGGCTCAGTAGTTGTGGCTTGCAGGCTCAGTAGTTGTGGCACACAGGCTTAGTTGCTCCGCAGCATGTGGGATCTTCCCAGACCAGGGAACAACCTGTGTCCCCTGCACTGGCAGGCAGATTCTTAACCACAGAGCCACCAGGGAAGTCCCTACGCCTAAGTATTCTTTAGCAATACAGCAATACAGTTGAAAGAATTGTACACATTTGTGGGTGAGGATGGAGGAGGTTAAGACTGAAAAGGCAGGACTGTGAAGGGGAGAGGGACAAGGTTCATTTTGGTCCAGTGGCTCGAACTGTGACAGAAAGGATTCAGTTATTTGTCAAATGAATGTGAGATGACCCCTAAAATTCCTCCCATTGTGTCTCAGACCTTGCATTTCATCATCCGAAAAGAAGTGATAAGGTGTTCTGTGATAATGTTCTTTCTTCTCAAGACTTTCCAGTCATGAAGGCTTTCTCAGAAAGACAGAACACTCATGGATAAAAAGTTTCTAAGAAGGTGGACAAACATACCTTCCCTATTTTCCTCTCCTCTTTTCCCTCTGAAAAAACAAACAGCTCTTGCTTACCACAGTAAATTCAGTCCTTCACTTGTTTACTCTCTCAATTAAGCCACCATGTTTTAAAGTAGTAAGACATGTTACCACTTCTCAAAGGTCTTCAATTTCCTTACAACTATTTCTCTTTGGAGGGCTGCCAGGGTGATGGAATCTCAGATCACAGACACAGTTAAGATGGACAAAAAAAGAAAGATACAAGAAGGAGGTAAAAATGCCCATAATGCACTCACATATCTTGAGGAAACCTTTAATCTAATGAGAATGGATTTTGTTGAGAAGACTGTACATGAACAATTAATTATTCATGGAAGAGACATCATTAGGATTTCATTTTGTTTAAAGGCCTCTAAGTGACTTAGGCAATTGGGTTAAGCTGGAGAAGAATTTCAAGAAAGAGACAAGGGAATGCTTTTCATCATACTGACTTTTTCTAATATTTTCATGATAGTTATTATGACTTGGCACATTAATTACACTCCAACTAAAAACCTCCAATGCTTTGCCTGGGCAAGAGTTTCCACAGGGGTGGGTCATGGACCAGTACGGTCAGATGGTAGCAGATTGACAGAAATTTCTGAAAGGATTAAAAGATTTATTTCAGAATTCTGTAATAATTCAATGTGGCTTTTTGGTTACTTTGGGGGTGTAAGGAGTCTCACTGAAGTAACAATGGGATTTGTGGAAGCTGTGACATTTGCACTCAATGATCCTTTTCCCAGGGCCCTAGGGGAGGGGAGCACCTACATTTGTAGTAAGTGTAAAGTAAGATACTTTAATATAAACCCCAGAGATCTGGAGTATTATAGGCCCTTATTGCCTGCGTGTCTTAAAGGCAACCATCCAAAATTGGTGTCAGGTTGAGATTTCAAAGTGACATTTATTCTAAATGTAGAGAAATAGGGTACATTTATAGAGAGGCATTGAATAAGGGATCAATTTCAACAGACACTGAAGAAATGTTAGTTGAATTAATTCAGGAGTTTTTGTCTGTGTTTGTATCCCAAGCACCCAGGACAGTGCCTGGCACAGAGTAGGTGCCCAGTAAGAATTAGTTGTTGAGGAATTTTAAGGGTGAAATAGTAAATCAGGGCAAGTCTGTGTGGGCACCAAGTAGGGGTTGCAGTTGTGGGGTGGAGTTGGTAAAAGGGAGAACCTCTTCCCTGTCTGGGAACCAAACAGCCCTGTAACACCTTTAGGATAGTGAAGTGTTAGAGTTAGCACCCTAGGCCTAAGGTGGAGCGGTAGAGAGGAGACAGCTGCAGATGTGGAGGAGGAAACCTTGGGGCTGAAGCCTTAGCTGAGTCCTGGGCCAGCAGTCACAGCAGCGGCTGCCACCATACACAAAGATCTACATGTTACAGTAGGACGGAGAGTCAATGAACAATAAATGCAACAGGTAAGTAAATTATAGACCATGGTAGAAGGTGATAAGTGCTACAAAAAACTTTTAAAATAGGGGCATGCCTAATACGGTTTCATTTACAAAAATCTACTTCACACGTTTTCAGAAACATGTCTCATGGAAAAACAAGATATTCCTTTATCTTTATACATTCCCAGGAACACATTTTTATCACCACTGCTTAACTGATGATGATATCAAGGCAATATTTAGGCAGTTTTTATACAATGGCAGCTCTAATTTTTCAGCAGCAAAGTTTTCCCAGTAGCTCCCATATTTTAATATCATAACTAACTACACATATATGTGTTTATCTGTCTCAGCCTCTCTGTATCTCCGTGTTAGGTAGAGTGGTGAGATGGCATGTTGTTTTCTTAGCTTGACACACACCACAGCCAGAGTTCCATGACATGGTTTACACATTTTAGAGCTAAATATTTAGGCCTTGAGAACAGGCCTTCCTCTCTTAAAATCAAATGCTTTGCTTTCAACACTGCTTCCTTCATGTGGTGCAAGGAGAAGTCTCGCCCCTGAGTTTGGCCCTGAGTGGGAAACACAAGCACTGGGATGAAGCAGAGAGCTGGGGCCGAAGGAAATGTTTTTTCTGTTAGCTTAGCTTGTGGCCAGACTAAAAGAATTTGATTTCATACCAACCAAACAGACGCTTCCGGGTAGGGAAACGGACACTAATGTTTGTGATTGAGTCTCAGGATGGTTCCACCCTGCCCTGCTTTCTTTTAGCTTATTAATATCTTGTGGTTCTTGCCTCGTGAGTCCTAAGAATTTTAAGATTCGGGTACCCAGTAATAGTTTACAATAAAAATATGGGCTTTGTTTTCTGGATCCTTTTTTGGGAAAAATAGAATTTGCCAAGGTGCCTTTCTTCCTTTATCTCTATCCTATACAATCCTTCCCACCTTCCGCATTTTAATCTAAAGGTAGCTGTAGTTCCTTGTTTACTTTACTCATTCAAGTCTAGGAAGCACATTGGTCAGAAGGCTGAACACTAAAGCTCTTTCCTCTTAGCCACAGAAGAATAAACTAGAGGTTTCATGCATCAGTCTGATAGTATTCTATTTCCTTCACCACTGTAATTCCATTATTACAGGAAAAAAAAAAGATGATGATACTTGGATGGAAGGGAGTCAGTGCAATACAAATTCTTGGAAATGTGTGAGTGGTGTGCATTAAGATGTCGGGTTTCCATCTCATTTACGTTTGTTTTGTAGACACTACAAGTAGGTAACCTGCAAAGAAGCTGGGGGGTGGTGTGTGCAGGAGCCATAGCTCCAAATGCTACCTCCACATTAGGATTACTATTACCATTTGGCATGGGGCCAAAGTTTCATCTTCTAACCACTGAGATTCTTCAATTTGTGGGGAAAAAAGGAAAATAAATCAAAACAATGGTATAGTCTTAATTTCTTCTCTGAGAAAAACGATGTCAGCTAAATCTGTACCTTTAAGCCAGTATGACCTGCCCATGAGGGCAACTGGCAAAGAGTCGCTGTGGGTGCTTTAGCTCAGTGGGCTTAATTTTGCGATTTTAAATTCCAGTTTCATCCCTGTTATACTTGGCTTCTGTCACTGGCTTGGTCCCACAGCATCAGCCTTACTTTTGCTGGATGGATTTTGTGTTGAAAGTTTGTTTCCCCAACTCTGACTAGCAGATGGCCAAAGAACTCAAGTTCTGGCCCATTCCCCCTCTTGATTGTTTCAAGTACATTCAACGTAGGGTCTGAGCATCAAATACCCACCTGGGCTCAGGTCAGGCCACCATAATTGCCTAAATATTTGGATTTCAAACAGTAAGAGCAATGCTGATTCTCAACCACCAACCACCATGACTATGGTCATGATGAAGGTACTCTGGATGTGCTGAGAAGTCTTGTTCCCTATCTGCAGCCTGAGACTACAGTCTCAAGCCTTCTTTTGAAGTTTGAAGACTCGCCTCTAGGTTGGAAGGGTCATCATTTGCTTGAGAGGGACACCAAATTTTTTTTTTAACATCTTTATTGGAGTATAATTGCTTTACAGTGGTGTGTTAGTTTCTGCTTTATAACAAAGTGAATCAGCTATACATATATCCCCATATCTCCTCCCTCTTGTATCTCCCTCCCACCCTCCCTATCCCACCCCTTTAGGTGGTCACAAAGCGCCGAGCTGATCTCCCTGTGCTATGCGGCTGCTTCCCACTAGCTATCTATTTTACATTTGTTAGTATATGAGGGTCCGTGCCACTCTCTCACTTTGTCCCAGCTTACCCTTCCCCCTCCCCATGTCCTCAAGTCCATTCTCTATGTCTGCATCTTTATTTCTGTACTGCCCCTAGGTTCTTCAGTATTTGTTTTTTTTAGATTCCATATATATGTGTTAGCATACAGTATTTGTTTTTCTCTTTCTGACTTAACTTCACTCTGTATGACAGTCTCTAGGTCCATGCACCTCACTACAAATAACTCAATTTCATTTCTTTCTATGGCTGAGTAATATTCCATTGCATATATGTGCCACATCTTCTTTATCCATTCATCCGATGATGGACACTTTGGTTGCTTCCATGTCCTGACTATTGTAAATAGAGCTGCAATGAACATTGTGGTACATGACTCTTTTTGAATTATGGTTTTCTCAGGGTATATGCCCAGTAGTGGGATTGCTGGGTTGTATGGTACTTCTATTTTTAGTTTTTTAAGGAACCTCCATACTGTTCTCCACAGTGGCTGTATCAATTTACATTCCCACCAACAGTGCAAGAGGGTTTCCTTTTCTCCACACCCTCTCCAGCATTTATTGTTTGTAGATTTTTTGATGATGGCCATTCTGAGATGGTGTGAGATGATATTTCATTGTAGTTTTTTTTTTTTAAATATGGAATGCTTCACGAATTTGCGTGTCATCCTTGTGCAGGAGCCATGCTAATCTTCTCTGTATGGTTCCAATTTTAGTATATGTGCTGCCAAAGCGAGCACTCATTGTAGTTTTGATTTGCATTTCTCTAGTGATTAGAGATATTGAGCATCCTTTCATGTGTTTGTTGGCAATCTGTATATCTTCTTTGGAGAAATGTCTGTTTAGGTGTTCTGCCCATTTTTGGATTGGGTTGTTTGTTTTTTTGATATTGAGCTGCATGAGCTGCTTGTAAATTTTGGAGATTAATCCTTTGTCAGTTGCTTCATTTGCAAATATTTTCTCCCATTCCGAGGGCTGTCTTTTCATCTTGTTTATGTTTTCCTTTGCTGTGCAAAAGCTTTTAAGTTTCATTAGGTCCCATTTGTTTATTTTTGTTTTTATTTGCATTTCTCTAGGAGGTGGGTCAAAAAGGATCTTGCTGTGATTTATGTCATAGAGTGTTCTGCCTATGTTTTCCTCAAAGAGTTTTATAGTGTCTGGCCTTACATTTAGGTCTTTAATCCATTTTGAGTTTACTGTTGTGTATGATGTTAGGGAGTGTTCTCATTTCATTCTTCTACATGTAGCTGTCCAGTTTTCCCAGCACCACTTATTGAAGAGGCTGTCTTTTCTCCATTGTATATTCTTGCCTCCTTTATCAAGAATAAGGTAACCATATGTGCATGGGTTTATCTCTGGGCTTTCTATCTTGTTCCATTGATCTATATTTCTGTTTTTGTGCCAGTACCATACTGTCTTGATTACTGTAGCTTTGTAGTATAGTCTGAAGTCAGGGAGCCTGATTCCTCCAGCTCCATTTTTCTTTCTCAAGACTGCTTTGGCTGTTCAGGGTCTTTTGTGTTTCCATACAAATTGTGAAATTTTTTGTTCTAGTTTTGTGAAAAATGCCATGGGTAGTTTGATAGGGATTGCACTGAATCTGTAGATTGCTTTGGGTAGTATAGTCATTTTCACAATGTTGATTCTTCCAATCCAAGAACATGGTGTATCTCTCCATCTGTTTGTATCATCTTTAATTTCTTTCATCAGCGTCTTAGAGTTTTCTGCATACAGGTCTTTTGTCTCCTTAGGTAGGTTTATTCCTAGGTATTTTATTCTTTTTGTTGCAGTGGTAAGTGGGAGTGTTTCCTTCATTTCTCTTTCAGATTTTTCATCATTAGTGTATAGGAATGCAAGAGATTTCTGTGCATTAATTTTGTATTCTGCTACTTTACCAAATTCATTGATTAGCTCAAGTAGTTTTCTGGTAGCATCTTTAGGATTCTCTATGTATGGTATCATGTCATCTGCAAACAGTGACAGTTTTACTTCTTCCTTTCCGATTTGGATTCCTTTTATTTCTTTTTCTTCTCTGATTGCTGTGGCTAAAACTTCCAAAACTATGTTGAATAATAGTGGTGAGAGTGGTCAGCCTTGTCTTGTTCCTGATCTTACAGGAAATGGTTTCAGTTTTTCACCATTGAGAATGATGTTGGCTGTGGGTTTGTCATATATGGCCTTTATTATGTTGAGGTAAGTTCCCTCTATGCCTACTTTCTGGAGGTTTTTTTATTGTAAATGGGTGTTGAATTTTGTCAAAAGCTTTTTCTGCATCTATTGAGATGATCATATGGTTTTTATTCTTCAATTTGTTAATATGGTTCATCATATTGATTGATTTGCGTATATTGAAGAATCCTTGCATCCTGGGATAAACCCCACTTGATCATGGTGTATGATCCTTTCAATGTGCTGTTGGATTCTGTTTGCTAGTATTTTGTTGAGGATTTTTGCATCTATGTTCATCAGTGATGTTGGCCTGTAGTTTTCTTTTTTGTGACATCTTTGTCTGGTTTGGGTATCAGGGTGATGGAGGGACACCAAAATTTTTATATCCCATGTGGTAGGCAGAATAATGCCAATACAAAAATGTTCACATCAGAATCCCCAGAACCTCTGACTATGTTATGTTACATGGCAAGAGGGAATTAAAGTTACAGAAAGAATTAAGCTACTAATCAGCTGATCTTAAAATCAGGAAATTATTCTGGATTATAGAGGTGGGCCTAATGCAATTATAAGGGTCCTTTAAAGTGGAAGAGGGAGGTAGAAGAGGAGGTCAGAATTAGAGATCTGAAGATGATATGCTACCAGCTTTGAAGATAGAGGAAGAGGCTATGAGCCAAGAAATGTAGAAATGTAGGTATCATATGTGTAGGAGGCCTCTAGAAGCTAGAAAAGGCAAGGAAATGGATTCTTTCCTAGAGTCTCTGGCAGGAACACAGCCCTGCTGACAACTTGATTTTGGCCCAGTAAGACCCATTTCTGACTTCTGACCTCCAGAACTGTAAGACAGTAAATTTGTGTTGTTTTAAGCCACCAGTTTGTGGAAAACTGTTAAAGCAACAATAGGGAACAAATATACCCCTCAACAACAAAAAAGCCCCTTTCTATTCCATGGTGAATTTTTATAACCTAAAAAAAAAAAAATCCACTCTTAAACATGTAAGATTAAACTGCTACTTAATATGCCTGGACTACTGGATATAAATACAGCTTTGTGCACATCCTTAATTAAATCCTTAAACAAGAAATTTAACTATGAAAGTGTTTGCTCAAAGTATATGGACATTTCAGAGACTTTGGAGACAAATTTCCTGATAAAAAATGCACACGCTCTCCAGAAGTGTATAGAGTGCTGTTTCTGTGAGCGCTTGCCAAGATTGTGAAATTTATTTTTAAATCTTTGCCAATTGTTAGATGAAAAATTGTTTTTCACATATACAATAAATATTCATTGAGTAGTCACTTTGTGCCAAGCACTACACTGTGCAATGTGTTATTTTAATTTGAAAATGTTTAGTTGCCTGTTGAGATTGAACATCTTTTCATAAACTCAATATTACAGATACATATATATTTCCTGTTTGTAAAGCTCACTCTGGCTGTGGTGAGATGAATGGACAGTGGGAGGGGACTCGGGGCCAGAACTGAGGTCCAGTGATCCCTCCAGAGGCTATGGCAATAGTGCAAGTGGTGGCTGAGAATGGCTGGGCTGGGTGTGTGCAGTGCAGAGGACGAGAAGTGGTCAGGTTTGGGGTGTCCTGTTGGGTAGAGCTCAGAGGGCTTGCCGATGGATTGCAATGGGGGCTGTGAGGGAAAGAGGGGAATCAGAGAGTCATTGTGTGAGATAAAGGCAACCTATAAAGGCATGTGAAAATGCCTTCCAGCATATGTCTAGTGAGCAATAATTGTTATTTCTATTTGTAATTTCTTCTGTTTTCCCTGGGAATTTGATCATTTTTGGATCAAATGACTCAAGTTAGTTCTTGGTGCTAATTAATGTTGACCACAGCCAGAACTCCCCAAGAGCACATCTGTAGTGGAACAAATTTGCCTGTGTTACTTGCTACAGCAAAGGAGACCATACCAGGAAGCAACTCAGGATTTAAATTTGTGTCAGGTGATTCTGTGGAGTGTTTAAAGAAGCGGGGTACTTCTCTGGATTTGACACTGTCAGGAAGTTAAATAAACCTATGCTTAGATAACAATAATTTTTATCTGGGAGATGAGAGAGAAATGGAGTGGAACTAAAGATGTAATAAGCAAAAAGGCAGTGGTCACTCATGTTAGCTGAAAGAGGGAGACATTTGTTTATTTTCATGTTTTTCCCAGTATCCTTGTTTTTGTCTGTACTCAGACATAATTTGAGAGGAGTCTTACCTCTGTCTCACTCTATCATGATCCCAGAGTGACTTCATCTGATGTTGGTGTTCTGTGAAATTGTATCTTTAGTAGAACATCAGGGTCTTGCTGTTAGTGCCAGCTGATGGCTTTCAGAGATTTTTTTTCTAATTCTCACTTTTGGTCAAGGGCAGATAAAGTTAGGTCACAGGACATTAATCTGTGATGTTGAGATTTTCACCATTACTGAAATTCTGCTTGTCAGGAGGTTGTCCAGAGAATATCATTTGTACTTGGACAAGTTAGCACTTTTTGCTCCTTTGATTGCAGGATACATTGTTGAATGATCTGATGTGACAGTGGTTGTGCATGAGACAATGGTTGTCTCTGTACAGGATGTCCCAGGCAAGTGGGATATAGGCAATTATGAAAGACAAAATTAGTCTTTGTAGTAAGCTGTAAAGTCAGGGGCCAGATGACTAAACGCAGGCCAGGAAAACATGTCCTGAAGTCCAGGTGGGTCTTCTCTAGGGATGCAGGTCATGCCCCTTTCTTTTAGTCTAATCACAGACTCTTCCATCTCTCCAATTGTACTTATGTTGACAAAGTAAGGAGTATTTACTATAGCATAAATTTGGCCTTAGCTAGTGAACTGAACTAGTTTCTTGGGGCCTTCAGAGTAGAGATACTGTGTACATAAAAATAATACTGTAAGGAGCACAGATTCTATCAAATAATAGTCATTTTTTACAGAAAAAAAACCCTTTTCTAGTTTTACTCAATTTATATATTATTCGTGTAGCAATTTTTAGTACATGAATTTTCAATTCATGTACTAATAACCCTCATGACTGTATTTAGACATATACAGATACACAAGTATAAGACATAATAAATATAAATATTCTAACTATAGATTTAAAATATAACCTACTGATATATTTCAAAATAGTGTATATATTATATTGGACTTATCATTAAAATTTTTTCCATCATTCACATATATTTAAATGATTATTTCATTAATGAGTGAAATGGCATGAAAGAACTTGTTCCTTAAATGATAATACATCTATTTCTGACACTTTATCAAATTAGAAAACATATTTCTAAACAAAACGAAAAGACAATCTTCAGAAAGGGAGAAAATAATTGCAAATGATGTGACCGACAAGGGCTTAATTTCCAAAATATACAAATAGCTCATACAACTCAACAACAAAAAAACAAACAACTTAATTGAAAAATGGGCAGAAGACCTAAATAGACATTTCTCCAAAGAAGAAATACAAACGGCCAATAGGCACATGAAAAGATGCTCAATATCGCTAACTATTAGAGAAATGCAAATCAAAACTACAATGAGGTACCACCTCACACCAGTCAGAATGGCCATCATTAAAAAGTCTATAAATAACAAATGCTGGAGAGGGTGTGGAGAAAAGGGAACCCTCCTACTCTGTTGGTGGAAATGTAAGTTGGTACAGCCACTCTAGAAAACAGTATGGAGGTTCCTCAGAAAACTAAAAATAGAATTACCATATGATCCAGCAATCCCACTTCTGGGCATACACCCAGACAAAACTCTAATTCAAAAAGATGCATGTACCCCTATGTTCATAGCAGCACTATTCACAATAGCCAAGATATGGAAACAACCTAAATGTCCATGAACAGATGAATGGATAAAGAAGATGTGGTACATATATACAATGGAATACTACTCAGCCATAAAAAAGAACGAAATAATGCCATTTGCAGCAACAAGGATGCAACTAGAGATTACCATACTAAGTGAAGTAAGTCAGAAAGAGAAAGACAAATATCATATGATATCACTTATATGTGGAATCTAAAATATGACACAAATGAACCTATCTATGAAACAGAAACAGAATCATGGACATAGGGAACAGACTCGTGGTTGCCAAGGGGGAGGGGGTTGGGGGAAGGATAGAGTAGGAGGTTGGGGTTAGCAGGTGTAAGGTTTTATATATAGAATGGATAAACAACAAGGTCCTACTGTACAGCACAGAGAACTATATTCAATATCCTATGATAAATAGAAAAGAATACTAAAAAAAGAATGTATATATTTATATAAAAAAAGAAAACATATTTCTTTCACGGTTGGGAATAAGCCAGAAGTCATTATAATTCTGGATTTATCATCTGAATACACTGATTTTAATAAGCAAACAATCAAATCACATCCATCTAGGAAACTTCAAAGGCCCCAAGAGAGGCAGCCAAGGACCCTAAATGAGGGCCCATATCTGAGTTACATGGTGATACAAAGAGGGGACTGTAGAGGCCTAGTGTGAGCTGGAAGGGGGCAGCACTGTGAAGAGTCCAGGTGCACACCACCCTGAGAGGGGCTCTGGTTGGAAACGTGTAGAGTTAGAAGACAGAATAAACAAAGGAAAGGGTTTGGATTTGATAAAAGTACATAAATCTAAGTGTAATTATGGAGGGACCTTCTGGGACCCCACAGTGTATCATTTCTCCTGCTGATGCTACTCAACTCATTGTAGGTGGAAAATCATGTAGCTCTAATTCTGTCTTTCCTCCATCACTCTAGGGAGGACACCATGAACTGGCAGAAACAGGCTCACTTTCTAGCGCCCTAGGTGAGCTGACCTTGAATAGCTGCCACACTGAAGTTGTGTAATTCTCACAGCAACCTTAGTAGTAGATACTATGGTGATCTTCTATTTTTAAAAAAAAGCTTTACATTTTAGAATTTAAAAAAAATTTTTTTATTTTTATTTTTGGCTGGGTTGGGTCTTCGTTGCTGCATGCGGGCTTTCTCTAGTTGCAGCGAGCGGGGGCTACTCTTTGTTGCGGTGCGCAGGCTTCTCATTGTGGTGGCTTCTCTTGTTGTGGAGCATGGGCTCTAGGTGCACGGGCTTCAGTAGTTGTGGCGCATGGGCTTAGTTGTTCCGTGGCATGTGGGATCTTCCCAGATCAGGGATCGAACCCGTGTCCCCTGCATTGCTAGGCGTATTCCTAACCACTGCACCACCAGGGAAGTCCCCACTATAGTGATCTTGATGTTCCACAGGAGAAACCTGAAGGTTAGAGCAATTAGTACCTTGCCCACATGCACAAATCTTGTGAGTGAGCTAGCCAGCCGTGAACGCAGGTGGGCTGACTCTAGTGTCCACACTCCTAACCCCCATGCTCTCATGACACCTCGTGTTGTGGGTCTTTCCCCCCAAATCACAGTCCTTTTGCAAGTGTCCCATGTTAGTACAGAATCAAGGTTGACTTTGACTCTGAGGTTTTCATGCCGAACAACTGAGTGGGTTGTGGTGTTGCTTCCTAAGGTGAGGAAGACAGGAGTGGGTCAGGTTTGGGGAAGGGAGTGAATCAACATTTCTGTTAAGCTTACGCTACTTATCAGACAGCCAAGTGGAGAGCTGAGTCAGCAGTTGGATTTATAAGACTGGAAAGACTAAGGACAGGGACTTACAAAATTTATTGTCCCCCACAAAAGCTCTTTTCTACTCCATCATGAATTTCAAGAGAGAGAGATACTGAGAGAGAGAAAGCATGGCAAAATGGTAAACATTAACATTATTGAATATAAGAGATAGGTACACAGGTGTTCACTGTATTCTTTTTGCTTTTGGTAATGTTTGAAATTTTTCCTAACAAGATATTACCTGTGAATTCTTTATTGAATCTGTCCTCCCCTCTCCTTGTGCTCTCATGTTCTTTGCTGGTTTGGATTCCAGGCAGAACACTTGGGGGGGCCCTGCCGTGTGCTGTGAGGTGTTGCTGGTGGAGCCATGGTTACAGGGGAGCTCTTGGGGCTGGGCTTCAGGACTGTGTTGGGCTGTGGCCCTCTGTGACACTCTCCTTGGAGGCTGTCCTCAGGAAGGTGAGCAAGGAGGTGACTGTGACATCTGGTGGCCTGAGGCCAGGCTCTGACTTCCTTCAGTTCTCTGGGAGTTAATGACATGTGCAGCCATGGTCAGATTTTTCATAGATCTCATACTTTTATATGGAAATCATTCAGAAATTTTTATTCAGCTAAAAGTTGGCTTTATGGCAGGAGATACAATTTTGTTGGTACAAAACTTGCCCCATTGATTCAGGAAAAATGTAAATCCACTGACAACCTTAGCTCTGAAAAAAAGGAGTGTGGGAAGCTGTAGTCCCCTCTAGGGTGCTCTGACCTCCAGAATCAGCCATCAGGAGCCACATGTAGGAAAGCCATGCTGAACTGAAGGGACCCACTGATTGGTATAGGGAACCATATGCCATAACTGAGGCCATATAGGTGGGCTAAGAGAGAGAGAAGGCAATGTGGTAGGAGTAGAGGACATACTTCCTCATGGAACACACTAGTGCCTTCAGGACCTACTGGAGCTCCATCTCAAATAGACCGCCTCCATTTGATGATGGGGAGCTGCAGCGCATTCAAGTGCCATCCATGCTTGTGGGCACTGTGCCTGCATTGCAGCCTGGACCTGTGGCAGAGCCTCCTCTTGCTCTGGAACCCACTCAAAACTGGGAGGCTGGGACTTCCCTGGTGGTGCAGTGGTTAAGAATCCGCCAATGCAGGGGACACGGGTTCGATCCCTGGTCTGGGAAGATCCCACATACCATGCAGCAACTAAGCCCGTGCGCCACAACTACTGAGCCCACGTGCCACAACTACTGAAGCCCGCGTGCCTAGAGCCCGTGCTCCACAATAAGAGAAGCCACCGCAATGAGAAGGCTGCGCACCACAACGAAGAGTAGTCCTCGCTCGCCACAACTAGAGAAAGTCCGCGCACAGCAACGAAGACCCAACGCAGCCAAAAATAAATAAATAAAATAAATAAATTTATTAAAAAAAACTTGGAGGCTTTCGGATCACTGGGTAAATGGGCTGGAATAACACGCCCAAATGAGGTATAAATTGCCTCCAAAATCCAAACAGACTCACTAGGGATTGTGTTTTATCTTTGTGGTAGGAGGGGCCAGATGCAGCAATATGCTTTTCACCTTGGAAGGGATATACCGACATGCCCCAGACCATTGGACCCCCCAATTTTTTACTGAGGTAAAAAGGCCCTGATTTTTGGTGGGATTTATTTCCTATCTCTGGCAGGAAATACCAATGGGTCTAGAGTAGTCACTACCTCCTCTCAACAGATCCAGTTAACATAAATATTGTCAATGCAATGAACCAGAATGATGTTCTGCAGAGTGGAAACGGTGACCAAGATCCCTATAGACTAGGGCTGGAGAGTTGATACCCCTGAAATAGGAGAGCGAAAGAAAATTACTGGCCTTCTCAGCTGAAAGCAAACTACTTTTGATGGTCTTTATTAACAGGTAAAGAGAAAAAAGCATTTGCCAGATCAATAACAGCTTATCAGGTATGAAGGGATTTGTTGATTTGCTCCAGCAATGACACTATATTGGGAATAGCAGCTGCAACTGGAGTCACCACCTGATTAACTTTATGCTAATCCACTGTCATTCTGTTTACTGCACAGGCCAAATCAGCGAGCTGAATGGGGATGACTGGGGATGGATACGTAGGAATCACCATGGTGGTACTGATCTCTGCAATACCTCTAGGAATGAGATGTTGCTTTTGGCTTACTATTTTCATGGGTAGAAGCAGTTCCATTAGCTTTTACCTGGATTTTCCTATCATAATAATCTGAGCATAAAAATAAAAATGGCTGCTGCTTCATTTTAACCCTCCAAATCTCACAAAAAAATGTCTTTTGAGGTGTACCTTAACCAGAAACATTTCTGGGAATTCTGGGAGACATGGTTCAGCCTAGCCAAGTTGAACTGTTTAAAAACATTTCAAAGTAAACTACAGATATCTTTACACTTCAGCATGCTTTTTCAAATTATGACATCCTATTCTCTAATTATATGCTATTGTGGTACTTTGTTATGCCCATTTCACAGATGAAGAAACTAAAGCACAGAGAGAGAAGGGAATGTGTCCAAGTTACACAGTAAGTGGTGGGGCTGGAGTTTATATCCGGCTCCGTCTGGCTCCAAAATCTGTGCTCTTTCTACTATTCTCATATTTGCCAAGCTGTAGGATGTGCATATCTGATGGTATTTAAAAGGACTTTACATGGCATGTGGACATGATGTAAAATCACATAATAAAAAAATTATTCCCTTTTTAATTATGTTCATTATTATGTCAAAGAAAAAGTCTCAGGTTAATACCAGTGTGTTTCTAACACCTCTCATCTCTGTAACACATTCTTTTTTTTGGCTGCGTGGCATGTGGGATCTTAGTTCCCCGACCAGGGATCGAAACTGCACCCCTTGTAATGGAAGTGCAGAGTCTTAACCACTGGACCCCCAGGGAAGTCCCTGTAACATTTTCTTATCTCACTTTAAAAAAAGAAAAATCAGGCCTCAGGCTTAGAGCCTTGCAGATAACAGTATCCCTAATATATATACATATAGAGAGTCCAAAGCTGGGGAAAGCTTTCTAAGGATATATATATATATATATATATATATATATATATATATATAGTATAATTTATTTATTTAAATTTGTGGTAGAGATTTGCAGTTCTTTTTAAAATAAATTTACTTAAGTAGAAAAGGAAAAAGAGTAAGTTTCCAAAAGGAAAACAATGAGTTCATTAATTTTATGCTAGTACAGGTAAAAACTGTAGCCCAAATTGTGCATTTGGTATGTGAATTACTAAAGTTTCAGGACACTCTTCTCAACTGTGCTGCTTTTCACTAGACAAATCACTTCCCTTGAGAAAACATGTTTTATCCATAGCCTCAGTGAATGAGCACCACTAAAATATTAATTATCTGAGCATTCTTAAGCATAACTGAATCAGCTCCAATTTGCCTAGACAGATAGACATTTTAGTGGTTCATAGCAAAATGTAATAAACTGAATAACTGTAGGCTTTAATGTAATCTCACACAATCCTATTACATCCCAATTACTTTTCTGACCTTTTTAGGATAGTTCTTGACTTAAAAACACACACAATCTGCAGTTCTGAATGTCTTCTTTCTGTGCTAAGCCACGAAATCAATAGATCAGAAAGAATTAATATCTTGCCATATCTTCCATTTATAACAATGCTGTCCCAGGAAAGGCATAATGCATGCTTCCCAGGCATAAGAAATGTTTACTGAGCACTGTTTGTGAAAAGCTCCTTGCTTTTCACTCTTATGAGTTTCAGGACCTTAATAACATATTTTATTTCCCTTAAATTAATAAACAAATTCAGGGTCAATTCTATTGCTACAACAGAAAAGGTGGGAGACTGGCTGAGTTAGACATAGATCTGCCGCTGGAAAGAAACTCCTCTTGAAAGTAGGTTTATAATGTGTTTAGAGGTAAATGACAGTGTCAGTTATACAGCCCAGGTAGAATTATCAAGAATTATACCATCTCCACATAGAATGATCAGCATGAAGTCCAGTTGTCCCCAGCCACTTCCACATAAGCAATGAGTTTGCCAAATGATTATAATATTAATAAATTAATGCACTCATTCAAAATTAAATAACCAAACTACCATTTATTGAACATCTATTATGTACCAGGTTCAAAGCTATATTTGGGGTAAACAAAGCTGTGTAAGACATGCTGACTGCCCTCTGGAGACTCCTGGTTTAATAAGGATGAAAACTAGACTAAATAAGTCCCAGTAAAATGAGATAGGGGTAAAAATAGAGGAGAGTGCCAGATATGGTGGAGGCACAGAGGAGGCTGTGGTCTCCTCTACTTGGAAGAGGCAGGGAGCACTTCATAGAGGGGGAGGGGGATGGGTAGGGTCCCGAAGGCTGAGGAGGGGTTACAGAAGCTCTAAACGAAGGCAAAGGAAAGTCATTTCGAAGGGGAAACTGATTCTAAGGAGGAAGATTAATTCTAAAGTTACTGAAGTATGTTCTAAAATCATTACTCTTTGGGAATGATTATTTTTAAGGTTTATTATGACTGCATTCATTTGCGGCTTACAGAAAGCCCAGTTAACAGTGCTCTAAATAGGTAAGGATTTATTTGTTTCAAGCAATAAGAAGTGTAATGTAGGCCAGGCTAGGTCTGGTATGATAGTTCAGGGATGCATCTGTAAACCAGGCTCTTTTCATCTTTTTCTTCCACTAGCACTAGTGTATAGCCTTTGTCCTTACATTTGTGCCTCATGGTCACATGTTGCAGCTTCAGGCTCATGTCCACATCACAAGCAGGAAGATAGAAGAGGGAATGAAAGGGGGAAGGGATATTACAGCTGAATCTATTCTTTTAAAAAAGCTTTCCTGGAAGTTCCTCCTAGAGACTTCAACTAACATCATAGGCCAGAACTTGCTTATATGACCATCTCATCTAAGTGCAAGGGAGTATGAGAATGAAGAATATTAGCTTTCCAGTCCATGATTGAGGAAGACAAGCAAGAAGGGAGCTGTGGATAGTTTGTGAATAGCTAATGTACAACATTTAGTACAAAGGTCTTGCAGGGAGGCAGTTCTAAACCCAAATCATGCAATTTTAGCCCTACAATTAGTTCTAAAGGAGGTCTAACTAATCATCCAAAGGAGGAGAAAACATCTCCTTTAAGCTCTTCGTTTTGTAGATGAGACAACTCAGGCCCAGAGAGGCTAAGGGACTTGCTCAGGATCTCACAGGTAGCTAGTGATAGAGCTGAACTAGAACTCAGGTCACCTGGTTTCCAGTCCTAGGCCTTTTCTCATGTACACTGAAATGATGTGCTGAACTTTGAGTATAGTTTACATGGATCTCAATTCAAACTGCAATTACAAAATATTGAAAGTGTCTCTAATTATTACAACCAGAAAAGAAAAACAACAGTTATAAGAAATAAAAAATCTCAAAGAAACTGAAAACTTAAGATACATGAGCAAATATTAATAAAATAGTTCAATGTGTACTTGGTACCTTTTTTTTATTAGGGTATAGTTGTTTTACAATGTTGTGTTAGTTTCTACTGTACAGCGAAGTGAAGTAGAGTTCCCTGTGCTATACAGTGTACTTGGTATCTTACTTATCCCTGGAGAAGAGATGAAAGACCATGATTTATATTGTGCAAGAATAAAACCTCCCATCTTCTGAGGAAGAAAGATCTAAACCAAAGCTGGTTTTTCCAAGCAGAATTCAACTAGCCTAGAAAGCATTCGTCAAATCTTTCTCCTAACCCTTCTTCAGATCTGTAAAAGCAAGATGATATTCTTCTACATGAAAGCTATTTTCAGTCCTGTGGAGTCTATTTCTGATGACAGTACTCCTGCTTATCACAGAATGTCTACAGGCTTGTCAAACAGTAGTTTGCAGAGGGGAGGATAATGAATGAGAAAAGTATTCCACAAAGACATTTTTCTTCCTTTTGCAATGAGAAAAGCCTGTTGTCAGATTATTGCCTCTTACCTAAAGTAAGGCCACTGAACATCCACACTGCAATTTAAACCATGGAGAACACAGGTTGTCTTATTAAAACGTATGTAAACGTTGATTTGGAAAGAAAACTATACGAACATGTTGTAATGACTCAATAAGGAAGCAAGTATGCCAAATATTACCTTCCACTTCTACACATTTTGAGAATGAAACATAAGAGATGCATGATTATACATTTCTATAAATTTTATCCATCAAGACGTTCATGCAAGTGGTTGCTCAGATAACCTCTGTCTAAAGTCTGTTGTTTTGATGTGAGTCAAGTATGTTGGTGGCTTATTCTTAAGTCTGTCTTTAGAGATTTTTCTCATTTTGTGATATTTTGTGTTTTCAAGTAATATTTTAAAATTTGTTCAAGTTATCTTAATGTCTGCTCTGAATGCCACCATTTTGAACCCATATGGCAATTAGTGGCCTCCTTAGTCGTATCACTAATGTGGGTGGAACGTTATTATAATTCTAGAGTATAAAAAATCATATTTTATTTTCTTGTGCTTAGCATATGGTAAGCACCAGATATCTACTAATTGAATCAATTTATATGTGTCTTTTCATCATTCAAACTATACATACATTGCAGTGAAATACTATGCTTCATCTGACCTAACCCTATGTAGAATTCTTGGCCATCTTTGAGTGTGGCCACATTCTCCTCATCTCAGTGAAGTGAAGCCATTGAAGGAGTTCAAAGTATAAATGGGCTGTATATGTTATTTTTGTCATATGGATAACAGCAAGAATAAATGACCTCATTAATCACAATCATAGGATCATGGGGATGCAGAGTATGGTAGACAATTAGTGGCTATTAGTATGTTAAAAGTGCCTGAGTTTCAGCCCTCCAAATCACTAGTATGCATTTTAAAAAATCAGTTTAGGATATTAATCACTGTCATATCTTTACTATTTTTCTGTATGATTTCCCAAGGCTCCATCAGCGTCTCTTTGCAGAAAGCACAGTTTCTTCATGTCAAAGCCTCCTCCATTTGCCTGTGCTGGGGTCATCTCGGTCCTATGGGCTCCAAGCCAGCCCAGACTCCCCTTGCCTCATGGAAAGGTCCCCTTTGCTGCCTATGGTCCTTGGCTGGGACAATTCCATGCCTTCTGAAGCTCTAAATGGACAGAGTCAGGTGTCCATCTCTTATTTTCCCAGGAGGCATCTTGATACTTAGACAAAGAGGTCCATGGCCCAGAAAACTAGCTCTGCACACCAACAGGGCTGGGGAAATGAGCCTTCCAGGCCACAGAGGTCCTGCCTGCTCTTCTCCCCACAGGGGCCTCAGCCCCTTATATTTACATATGGAAAAGAGGCCCCTTCAGTGTTCAGACCTGCCAAATGAATACCTGTTACTAGGTGACTTCTGTTTATAGCCAGAAGCTTCTGACAGCTTTGAAAACAACAAAACCACAAAACAAAAAAAACCCCATTTCTAGAACTTTTGACTTCTTTCATTTAATCAAGAAATATTTACAGAACACTATGATGTACAGAACACTGTTCTATACCAATGTATTTCAAATCTTTTTAATGGAGAAAAATATTTTGCATTGAAACCCACTCCACACACACACACACACACACACACACACACACACACACAGTGAAACAAAGTTTCCTTTACTGAAACTTATCCTTAAAAGTGGGTATATCCTTAATATGCTGCTATTTGTTATTCCTTCCTATTTGCTTCTGTTTTATACTATTTCATTAATAAAAAGGTGGTCAGGCCACTAAGTTGATTTGTACTACTGATTGTGAACTGCAAATTGAATAACACAGCTATAGGGGACACAAAAACCTTCTGATGGGCTAACATAGCTCCAGCCACATAGTAGATACTCAATAAATATCAGTTGATGTACACGATCCTTTCTCCTAAGGGTTTTATAATCCCTATAAGACATTAAAAATAAGGATACCATATAAGAATTAATGAGCTGAACCTATTGTGGTAATCGTTTCGCAATGTATGTAAATCAAACCATCATGCTGTATACCTTAAACTTACACAGTGATGTAGGTCAATTATTTTTCAAAAAAACTGGAAAAAAAATTAATGACCTAAATCAGCTAATGAATTATGTCACAAGGAGGTAGTATAGGATTAAGAAAGGAAAAAGTGGTATAGATGGTAATTTGTGTTAAACTAATAAATGGTTATCCCTTGCAATATAAATATAATTTAGTTTTATGATTAAAAACCCAATTCTCGGTATCAATTTTCATTTGGTCTTTACTTGTGAAACATTTATGCCGTATCTAGACAAGTCAGTCAGTACAGTAAAGGGAGAAAAAGGAGCACAGTGATAAACTGTACTTTTATTTTGCCTCCAAATCCAATGGGTAATACGTTATTGAAATATGTCCAGCTTTAATTTTATTTATTTATTTATTTATTTATTTATTTATTTATTTGGCTGCATTGGGTTTTGTTGCTGCACGAGGGCTTTCTCTAGTTGCGGCGAGCAGGGGTGACTCTTCGTTGCGGTTCACAGGCTTCTCATTGCAGTGGCTTCTCTTGTTGCGGACAGTGGGTTCTAGGCACGCAGGCTTCGGTAGTTGTGGCACATGGGCTCAGTAGTTGTGGCTCACCGGCTCTAGAGCACAGGCTCAGTAGTCGTGGCGCATGGGCTTAGTTGCTCCACGGCATGTGGGATCTTCCCGGACCAGGGATCGAACCCGTGTCCCCTGCGTTGGCAGGTGAATTCTTAACCACTGAGCCACCAGGGAAGTCCCTGTTCTGCTTTAATTTTAGATCTTGGTAAACGAAGAGACATTTGAATTTTTCAAGTTCTTCACTGTGTAACATGGGATAGCCCAGTAAATGAACTTTGATATGCAAATATCTCCAATCTGAGTAGGTGTTTTTTCTTAAAGTAGTTTAAAGATATGGAAAATTAATTTTGCTCACAGACCCACAAAGATTTAGCAGTAAAGTGTTAAGACGGTAGTTCCCAAACTTTGTTGCACATTGGAATTACCTGGGAAGTTTTTACAAATTGTACAAATGCCTGACTTCCACCCCCAGCGATGCTCATTTAACTATACGGGGTGCAACCTGGCATAGGATTTTAATGTGAAATAAAGTGTGGGAACTGTGTTAAGGGGATTGCAGCCATCCCTCTAGCCCAAGAATCCTTCAATATCTTATGGTGATCATTTGTCCTTGCCTTGGCTAAGGTGTAAAGATGAAAATGTCTTCAGTCAAAAATATCTTTTTTAGGATAGATGTGATATATGAGAGAAAAGTGTTGTTGTTGTTAAATTTATTTTATTTATTTATTTTTGACTGCATTGGGTCTTCGTTGCTGCGCGCGGGCTTTCTCTAGTTGCAGCGAGTGGGGGTTATTCTTTGTTGTGGTGCGTGGGCTTCTCATTGCAGTGGCTTCTCTTGTTGCAGAGCATGGGCTCTAGGCACGCGGGCTTCAGTAGTTGTGGCACACGGGCTCAGTAGTTGTGGCTCACGCGCTCTAGAGCGCAGGCTCAGTAGTTGTGGCGCACGGGCTTCGTTGCTCCGTGGCATGTGGGATCTTCCTGGACAAGGGCTCAAACCCGTGTCCCCTGCATTGGCAGGCGTATTCCTAACCACTGAGCCACCAGGGAAGCCCAAAAGTGGTGTTTTGATTTTTAGGTTATCTGGCTAATCCCTCTTTGTTAACCTAGGAAAGTAAGAGTTGACTATGTGGGTATGAGAAAAGTATTTACTAAAAGCTATCATAAAATCCCAGAGCAGCAGAATTTTACATTTGCTCCAAGGTGATCTCATATTTTTGATATACTGGGAAGAATTATGGAGGGAAGTGAACATTGTGTGAAAAAAGGGGGCTTGGGAGATGCTTATGAAAAAATGTTAAAGTCACATAAAAGTGCAAAATAATTGGGTTTTTATTGAATCAGGTAGGTTGGTCCATTTAATAGAGATGGGAAAAACTACAAAAGGAAGGCAATCTAAAGTCAAAAATTGAGATTGATATTTTGAAAAATAGTAGTAAATTTTGAATATTGCCTGGGGGTTAATCACTCCAGATTCTTTTAATATGTTCATTTAGCCATTACAGAGTGGCATGCCTTAATGCATACACAGCGGGATCACTTATTTGGCAATGAAAATGAAGTGCTAAGTCAGTTGTTCTCAGAACTGGCTGAACATTAGAATCACATGGGGAGTTTTGAAAAGTCCCCAGACCTCGGGCTGCACCCCAAATCAATCATATCATAATCTCTGTGATGGGGCCAGGTCCTGGCACTGGTGACTGCAATGTATACCCATGGGTGAGAGCCCCTGTACCAAGTAAAGAACACCGTAGATGTTGAATACAGTCCTTTCCTCCTGTCATTAGAGAATAAATGGCATTACTGGGGTGTGTCTGCACAGTTACAGTGGAGTTCTGGAATTTGGAGGATTTTCTGAAAGTTAGAACAAATGAGGCTTCCTAAAATATTTTCTTCCTAGAGCACTTTTGTAAGAGGGGTTCATTATTAAAAATCTTGTTTTACAGACAGTTCAAAAGGTGATCCTCAAGATTAGGGACTCTAAGATAGCCAGAACCTACATACCTGTGAGGTTTTTCTATATAAGTATGGTTTGGGTGGGGAGGGACAGGGATGCAGTACATTTCTACTTGTGTGCTAACTCTGAATGATTTGGTGGTGATTTCCTGGAACATGGTGTGAGAGAGAGATCCTGAGGCCAAGTCGAGCTTCAGCAGAACGAGTACTTGGATGGCTTATGAGGTCTATTACAGATGCGGAGGTGAGCTGTGGAAACATTTATGCTACGTTTTTCCTACCTTGGGTATCACAAAAAGAGCTGGAGTTGTATGGTCAGAAAGGGATAAATGAGACTTCCAGTTCTGCCTTTGTGGTGATTTCCGAATATGTCATAGATTCTTTGACACACTTCCTCTAAAAAAGTGGAGTCTCTTTCTCCCTCCACTGAATGTGGGTTGGGCTCAGAGATTTGCTACTAACAAATAGAATGTGGTTGAAGTGATGCTGTGGGTAACCAAATGGATAACTTCCATTTCGTTCTCTATATTTTGGATCGCTCACTCTGAGGGAAGCCAGATGCCATGTCATAAAGACACTCATCAGCCCATGAAGAGGCCCACATGGGGAGGAACTAAGGCTTCCACCAACAACTAGCACCAGTGTGTGAGCCCCCTTGGAAACAAATCCTCCAGTCCTAGTCAAGCCTTCCAATAACTGCAGTCCCAGCTGACAGCTTGACCGAAACCTCATGACAAATCCTAAGCCAGAAGTACCCATCCAAGCCATTTCCCAACTCCTCACCTGCAGAGACTGTGGGAGATAATCATTGTTTATCATTGTGTTAAGCTACTAAGTTTTGGGGGTAATTTAATATGCAGCAACCAATATAGCTATTTAGTTGCTTTATTCTCCAAGCTTTGGTTTCCTCATCTGTAAAACGGAGATAACAAATATCTCATAATGTTGTTTTGAAGATAAAGTGAGTCGATAGTAAAATCTATAATTTATTGAGTACCTTTGAGTACTATTACATGATCTTGCACTGTATTAGCCCATGAATTTTTTCAGGGTGCAACAAACCAAAGCTTTTGGAATGCAGGCTGAGCCATACAAGCAATCCTTAAGCATTGTGAAAAGAGGGTATTTTCAGTGATATTTGTGCTCCTCTTGCATTGTATAAAGTCTGTTTTTAGCAACGTGTATTTCTTAATATCTTAAGTGGAGAGAACTCAGACCCAGGCATTAGATTTAAATGTTCTCTTCTACATGTGAGGAAGTCCCTGCATTGTGAGAGTTCAGAGGAGGCGGTAGTTGAGCATTTGGGGAAAGCTGATCACCCATCATTATGAGAACAAGGAACCACTACATGATGGCTGGGGATCTAGGGAGCTGCCTTGTCTACAGCTTTGAGGTTTTGCTGTCAGGAAGACCTGGATTCAAGTATCAGCCTTTCCCTTAATGTCTATGTTGTTTTGGTCAAATAATTCAAACTCTCTGAGCTTCTAGTATTTTATCTATGAAATGTGAATAATAATATGTACTTTATAAGATTGTTGTGAGATGTATTGAATTTAAGTACGAAAAAGTACCTAGTACAATCTTGGTACTTAATAGGTGGTCAATAGATGTAAATATTTTTTCTCTTGGGCCTCAAGTGGAGGTCAGTCCATGCAATATTCCTACGAGGTATTATTATCATCCCTATTTTATAAGTGAGGAAACTGAGGCCAGAGGCATCAACCCAAGGTCACATAGCTGATTAATGGGGTGGTCAGAATATGAACCCAGTCAGTCTTGCCCTCAAATAAAACACATATTTCCACCTCATTATTCCTTTCATGGAGCAAATATGTATGTGTATGTGACTTAAGTTTCTCTTTTAGAAGAAAGTAAGATCTAAATAAATAGGCAAAGAGTAGTTTTAAAAATATATAGAAAATACTTTTTCATATTTGCAGCTTCTGGGTGGTTTTGGTTTCCAACCATGTTTCTGATTTACTCATGTAGGATTTTCTCTTTCCTCCTCAGATTTCTAGCTCTTTCCTGTGTTTTGGCCACTAGAAATTTCTGAGGGAATCTGCTTTGAAAGATCGGTACATGAAAACTTGGGAATCCAGTGTACAGCAGTTAGAGGGAATTAGTATAAAAGGAAATGCATATCTGGGCTGAATTCCATGAATGCCTCTCTGTACCCTGAGCTAAGAGCTGCAGACAAAGGTCTAGGGTGAGCTGTCTGGTTGATGAGCTCAGTGAGGTTACAGCTTGGCCACATGCTTTTGCTTTTGTGAAACAGATTTTTCTCCTAGACTTTTCCCTCTTAGGATAAGGGACAAGGTCATGGGGTTCTTTTCTAACTTCTTTAAGAGGAGAGCCCAGATTTCCTGCACTGATGCAGAAATGGCTTCCTGTTAGGGAAGTCTGTGTTCTTCAAACTGGGGCTCTTGTTTGTTAACAAAGCGGAAGAGGAATGCCAGCTGGCCACTCAGGTGGGCCTCCTCTCAGGTGGGGGTCAAGGTTTATAAGTCTAGAAACGTCAATCTCCAGGGCACACTGAAAAAATTTGTTCATTCATATACTTCAGCCAGTATTTATTGAGAGCCTACCATATGCCAGGCATAGCACTGAGAACTGGGTAGAAGCCAAAGTGGTAAATTAGTAATATATGATGAAAAACATGATCTTCACCGGCCTAGAATGTGTCAGCGATGGTCTACTCATCCCATGTGTACTTGAGACAGGTAAAATACATGTCACAAGGATGCAACTTGTCCTTCATCTGTTAATCTGAGACCACTTCCAGCCAGCTCTTGGTTCCCCTGGTTCCTTAGCGCCCCTCCCACCTTTGGCTCTAGACGTTGGCTCCTGAGGCTCTCTGACCAAGAGGGTGGACTTAATTTTGGCCTCAGCACCTCCCCCAGGAAGCGTTTTGATACTCATCCTCCAAACCATGCAACCCTGTTCAAGGCCTGGTTGGCTCTGAGGATCGGTTGCTGGCTCCCGTTGATGGTACATGATTTGAGTTTGTTATACTTCAATAAAAAGTGCAAACGAATTATTAGGTATGAGATGACTAGAACTGGTACTACAGCCTTGGTTGTAACTGTCCCATGTGACACTGGAATCAAAACACAGAACTGCCTATACAGAATATAAATATAGAGTTCATAATGAAGGGAAGAATCCCAATAATCTAATAAAAGTCCAATTTTTGCCATAGTGACATGGTTATTTTAGGAGCAAAGAAATTTAATTCCCCTCTTTGTCCTGGTGGAATTCTTTTCAGCCCATTCAGCCCAGAATCATACTAGTTTTAGAGCTAGCTGTTACCCATGTGACTGTATCTGAGCTGCAGTTTCCTCACCTCTTAAAGGGGAAGATTCATGCCTACTTTGCAGTTTGCAGAGTGGATGTGAGGAGAAATACTGTGATGCCTGTTCCGTGTCTAACACAGTACTGGAACATGCATGTCCACAGTAAATAGGAGTTTGTTTTCCTCCCTCTCCCGGCCCTGCCTGTTCTTCTCCCTCCTTCCCCCCCCGCCCCCCGCCCATTTGCATTCCTCTGTTGTTCCCTCTAAAGGCACCAATGAGCGTGCAGTATGGGTTTACTGGAAGGGGTACCCCATTCCAGATAATGTGGGTAGGGTGCCAGACCAGTGCCCACTGTATAGTAAATGTCCAATGATGTAAAAAGGTTATATCTTGGATTTTCTGCAACAAAAAATGCATCCAAAAATAAAGAGTTGACTGTGTTTCAACAGCATCCCCTTTCTCTAGACAGTGACCATTCTCTCTCTCCCTCTCTCTTTCTGTCTTTCTCTGCTCCACCCCAACCTCTCTCTTTGTCTCTTTCAGTTTTTGAATGCTTTAACAACATTAAATGTTTTCTCAGACTTTTTTTTTCAAATCTCCCCTTCCATTTCAAGCCTAAACTGGACCTTGCACCTCTAATGCTGGGTTACAACACAAGTCCCAGCAATGAAAATTGGGAGGGGGGCGGTCAATGAACAGGGCTGTGTGACTATGAGTAGGAGGAACCCTGTCGCCTCCTGAGTTACGGGACGGGAGGCCAGTGAGCCGGCGCCGGCGCTGAAGGGGCCCGGCTTCCTCCCGGGGGCTCTGGTCTGTCACCAAGGCTGGACCCTGGCTCAGGGGCACCACCTCTGGTAATTGGCTGATTTGCTCTGATCTCTCCATCCTCCACTTTTTGGCAGCAACACATGTGCAGACAGAACCTAGCAATTGAGTACTGAACGAAGCCAGGAAAGCAGGGACATCCATATCAACTCCTAAAGGCACTGCTCATTATTATCCTAGGGGGAGATGCAAAAGTCAGCAGCACCATCTTATTGTCTTAAGGGGCTAATTTTCTAATCAGCCAAGGGGAAAATAGTTATGTCCAAACAGATGAAGAGGCACTGGCATGACAGTATGTCTGTTCTTTGGTCATCGGCAAGGAAGGGGGATCTTAAACAAGTCAGCTGGGCAGAGTGACCAGGAAACAGCATGGGTGTTGGACATGGGCAAGTTGGGTTTAGATCCCAGGTCTGTTACTTGCCATCCACGTGTCTGTGATAGACCAGCTAGCCTCTCTGAGCTTCTCCTCTCTCATGTGTAATAAAATGAGGGGGATGGTCACTCCTTCCCAGGCTGCAGTGAGGAGTAAGGAGAGGACAGTGAGAATGCCCAGCTCTGTGTCTGATACACGGTTGGGGCTCAAATGTGAGCTTCTGTTCCCTAGACCTAACCTGAACCTGTATTTCTTCTTTCCAGACCCCATGTCAGCATGTATTTAGAAAACAAAATCATTTGCTTAACCCTCCAAAAAATATTTCCTCTTTCTAAACTCTGTGAGGCTAGTCACGGAGAGTGTTAAGCTAAGTCGGGGGAATTAAGTGCGTGATCCTCATTCCTACCCAGAGGGGCTCTGGAACCACTCTTCTTCTCAGATAATTTCTGGGTAAAATCAAAACACAGCAGCTCCACTGTGCGCCCTGTAACCCGCAGAGAGGGCCTCGCTATTTCTGGAATGAAGGAAGTGGAAAGCAGGACAAATTCTGTTTGTGTAGGGCCAAAGCTCCCTTCCCCTTGTCTCTCGGCCACGCCCTGGTGGTGTTGGGAGCCAAGGCCAGTACCCCGCCAAGGCAGGGCCCCTGGGTGTTGCTGGGCCTCTCCAGGCTGTCATGGGAGGTAGTGGCAAGGCTAGAAGTCACTTTAGTCTTTCCCATTTTGTGCGTTTTAGGACCATAATGATTGCAGTAACATGATTTATAATCCCTTACATCTTACATTGCCTTTTAATTTCCAGAATATCTCACCCTGCACCATCTCATGATTGTCTCACCAAATTCTCAGAGTTTTCGGAGTTAGAAGAGGATTAGCCCCATTTTACAGATAAGGAAATAGAGTCAGAGCAGTTAAGAGATTTGCCTTAAATAAGGTTCCATGGCAGGTGATGCTCTTGGCACATCCTCATCTGAGCACAGTGGGTAAGAGCAGACCTGGGCATCCGACAGAACCCTGCAGAACCATGTTCCAACCCAGCTCCACTGCTTGTTGGTTGTGTGACTTCCAGATTAGTCATCTTTGCCGAGCCCAAGTTCCGGGAATGGGGAGTAATGATGGTGGTTGCTTCTTTTGGGTGTCCCCGAGGAAGACAGTATCTTTACTCCACTGGGTCATCTCTGAGGAAGCTTTACAATCCTGGAATGTCTTCGGGGAGGGAGACATTCTCTCTCCTTATCATATGCACTCACTCTCTCCAGCTTCCAAGGCTTGTTTGCTATTTTAGTCATCTCTGAACAGAGCTTGTCAATGCCTTCGCTCAGAAGACTTGGACCTTGCAGAAATACCAAGAAATCTGAGGAAAATTGTCTCCCAATAGTGACAAAACCCGACCCACACTGAGAAAAGACTTTAGAGTCATTGTTTATGCTGTTTGAGGACCAGTACCAAATTTTGCTGCAGAAATGTTCATGTGTCTGATTAGCGGGTGTTGCCCTAACTTCCGTGGGGTGTATGTTATACACAGTGTGTGCACCATTTTGCCTCTCTAGCATCCAAAGGAAAATCTAAAACACATTTGGCCCCAAAGATTTCAGATAAGAGATTGTGGCCCTATATAAGAGGACATTTTAATATTTTCTTCCTGCGCCCCAATATGTCTTTTTGCAAGAGCCCCATTTTGCAGACTGCTGCTCTAGAGAAGTACGATTCCAAGTATGGTACATCTGCTGCTGGTCTGCGATGGGGTGAATGTAAATCAATTCAGTCGTTATATCAGCTCACTTGTTGCCTAACCAGACTTAATAAAGGAATCAACAGGTTGCTTTTCTTTGCGGAGAATGCTCCTTATCTCACTGAGGATGCGCTTTGAGAAGCACTGCTCTAGAACATAAGCCCCTATAGGACAGGAGCCTCATCTTAATCATCTTTGCGTCCTAGTCCTAACCCAGGGCCTGAAACATAATAAATGCTGGACACTCTTCTTCTCCTGTGCTGTGTGGCTTCCTGCCCCACGACGGACTCTCCCCAGCTTTTGCCTGCCTTCTGAGTCCTGCCCCCTCTCTCCCACTCTCCCACCCCCTTGCCCTCTCTTCAGACATCCATCCCTTCCTCTGATAGCCTTCCCAGTGTCTCCTCTGCAGGAGAAATTGCCCTGTTCTGAACCTCTGTAGCAACAGGTCCACAGTTCAGTTCTTACAGTATCACGATGCTTCCTTTTCAGTTATTTTACTTTGTGATTCATGTCCTCTGCCAGCTGTAAATTCCTGGGGGCAGAGACTCTGTTCTACTCGGTGTGCTCAGGACCCAATCTGCAACTTTTCTCAAAATAGGTGCTTAAGAAATATTTATTCCATGAACAAATATAATGATCAGTAATATGATCATTGCTAAATTCTCAGCAGTCATCTATTGCCATGACACACGTCTAATGTGAGATTTTCAGAAATAACACTGCCTAAATTTACATCAATATGGAAGAAACTTCCATGCCCATAGAAACCATTTCTTCCAAATATTGCTCTAGTTGGCTTGACTTTGATTTACACTAAACTCTACAAGTTATAGCAAGTTAAGTACTGATTCCAATGCTTGGCACAGAGGAAGTGCTCAATAACTATTGCTGTTATCATTTTTGTTGATGTTAATATTACGAGATATATACTTTTGTGTGTATTCTCTGGGATGGAGAAACGTTTTTTGTTGAGTGCGTCTGTAATGGTTGTAAACTCTAGAGTAGCCAGTCGGCTGACAGAAATTTGCTCATCTGTCAGCCTGGCCATTTTCTAAAATATTCTTAGGCTGCATCACACTGTGTGGTGCTAATCCTTTCCAAGATTCACAGTTGGTGGCTAGCTGACACGGCTGGTGTGCCCGTGGCATGAGGATTATATACTGTGCTGTTGGCCCTACAGGTTGTCACAAGGAAAACTTTCCGTAACTGTGGGGCAAGTGCAGAAAAGACAGATCTGAAATACAGGTACAAGCGTCACAGTCACTGAGCTCTTTGGTCTTTGGCAAATCATTCACTGGGTTTTCACTCCAGGAGCTGCTGAGTTGCTGTATCGTAGACGGAATCATAATCTCCTGAGGAGTAGGGGGAGTTTGTCTGTTCCTCCCATGTGCCTTTTCTTTGGTACTTCCTCTCTTTCTCTACAGCGACCCTGCCACCAGGCACCCAGTAAGCCTTTGGGATGTGACCTCTGGAAAGTACACACCATCAGGAAATTTATACTTCAGGGTGAAGTTGATTCTGAGTGGGCCTGTCCTAAGGTGCATTGATTCTCATTATTTACAGTGTTTATGTCTCATAAAGTTGCCACAAATACTGAATTAGTGAGTATGGAATCCTTGTTCCTAGAGAAAATACAGGGCAGGGCTCCTGCAAGCGTCTCATTGTAACATTTTTGTCAACTGTTCAATACATAACCTTGTTTTATGTGTGTTTCTGTTCAAAGACACCTTATTTAACATATTTCTTACAAATAGTTAATTAAATGCAGTGTTTCTTTATAATAAAACAATATTTCAATTACAAATTCCTTTGGCTTTTAGCCTCATGGCAATGCTGCCCACTGTGCTTTTTTAAAATTGGTTGTCATCTCATGCATCCACAAGTTTAGTTGCTTTTTCATCTTTTCCACAGCTCCATCATGCACTGTAGGCATTACAGTAATCCCTGTCAACTAGACACACCGTGTGAAATTCCAGTTCAGCAGTAATCAACAAGAGAAAGCAGGGCTGGCTAGACTCAGACTTTCGGTGAGGGTGGTGGCAAAGTACCTTTGGTGTGTATCTAGTGTCTTTGTTGCATTGTGGTTTGGGCATTGCTCCAGCTGCCTAGCCCTAAGACTGACTCTCTGACTCCCCTGGAAATTCTGTGAGCTGCTTGATGGCCTTGAATAGATTCACTTCCTGTTTAAACTAGGTAGAGTCGATTCTGTGGTTTGCAACTAAGAACCTGCACTGTAGAATGTTTAGCAGCATCCCTGGCCTTTACACACTAGATGCCAGTAGCACCCCACCCCCAAGCTGTAAGGGTAAAAAATGTCTCCAAACATTGCCAGATGTCCCCCAGGGAGCAATCATTGAGAACTAGTTTAGCCTAATCACACCTGGCAAAATTTCCTAGTGAAAAGGACTGGTAGATAATTTCAGAAGCATAATGTCATTAGACTTGTATACTATTTGAATTTGTAAATGTATGTATTTGTGCTTCAGTTAACCTACAATAACATAGCTAGATACATAGATAGATGATAAATACATAGTTAGATAGTCAATAGATAGACAAATATAGAGATAAATGTGTATATAGTTCATTGCATATTGTGTGTTTGAGGTATCTTAATCAAGTTTAAAAAAACTTCTTTAGAAGAGAGATATGAATTAGCAGACAAATTATACATCAGGTCTCACCATCTTTGGCCCTCTTTGGGCACTAAATAATGAGAATTTGCACCTTTAGTGCATGAACTGGCTATATTTACTCCACTCACCATTTGCAAAATGGTACCCAAACAGGGATCAGGTAGACATTTAGTGTCCAGTGGTTCCTGGGCATATTTCTTCAAGCAATACAGCTGTCTGATTCTCATCAGGGACAGTGTGATTTTCTAAATTTTAAATGGGTAGAAGAAGCCAGCAGTTTAAGCCTCCCTTTAAGCATGAACTCTCAATTAACTCATGCTGTATCTTTGGAAAACTCAGTTATAGCTAATAAATGTATCAGGCTACTGCTTCAGGGTTACATATTTCCTGTCTAGTTTTTTTGTTTGTTTGTTTGTTTGTTTTTGACATATTCAGATAAAGGGTTGCATGGAAGGAGAGATTCATTGGTTTGCATTGACTGTCCCTTCCTTATCATCTCACTTTACTGAATTGGAGCTAACCAACAACAGCAGCTTCCACTGTGAAAAGCGCTTGAACTTTCCAGCATTCTGCTACTGCTTCTTTCCACATTCAGGCTTGAAATGAACTCAACATTTTCCAGAAAGCAAACCAGCATCTTCGGGCATCTTTATCCCATGATGGCAGGAACTCATTTCCTCTCAGCTATTTAATTGCCATTGTGTTACCTCAGTTTCTCTAAGATGGTTATGCCGGGGAGGCCAAAGACACCACAATTTGGAGAAACCACAGACTGAAGTGAGTGCAGAGTGGGTAGGTAAAGCATAAGCATGAAAACCAAGCACATGGTATTGAGTGTATGGTAGGGGCGCAATAATTGCTAGTCTTCTTACTCCTCCTCCCCTGACCTTTGACACCTCTCTCAAACTGAACTCTTCCTGATATGACCTCCGGAGCATGGTCCTGAGCTCAGAGAACCATACATCACATATCATGTAATCAGTCCAATTTGGCAACTGTTGTTGGCAACTGTATTTTTCTCTGGATTCTCGATTCTTGACTAGTCTTTAGTTTCTGGTAGTACCCTTGTTGCCAAAACTCTTTGATGGGGACAAAACACTGTCCTATCAGGAGGGACCAGGTTAAATTGTATTGAGCAATATCTACCAGCTTGGAGGAAAATTCTCATCTAGCCCAGACAAGAGGTTCTTCTGGAAAACTACGTAAAATCCAATCTTAAAATTTAATTATTTAAAAAAATGTGCCTCAGTTGTGCTTGTGCAGCAATATTTCTTAATGCAAGTCCTCTATCATCTGAGAGTGATAAACTTTCTTCCCCTTACCACTAACCAGTATTATTTTATTCCTAGTAATTGTTACACACATACACACACACACACACACACACACACACAAAGGCATATAGAAGATTTGGTCAATTTATCCCTTTTTCTTCCTTTATTCTTGCTTTATCATATCTATGAGATAGTTTCTTGTTATTGTAGTTGGCTTCCTGTGTTGTTAGAGAATCTTTGGTCTCTGATAACCGACTGACTCCATGCTAATGGCCACTCCACGATGTCAGGGTGGCCTAAGTGAGAGAAAGTTGAGCTGCCATATTTGGGGGGTACTTTGCTATGCTCAATAGCCTCCTCTCGAAGTATGTGTGTGTACGAAGGGAGCGGGTACATCGGTCCTATCATGATCTTTCACCTTCTGAACCCACTGTAGACCAATGGAAAAATTGGGAGCCCCAATTTTCTACAACAATTTGGCTCCACAGGAAGCTGGGGCATTGGGAAAAGACTGGTGACATGCTCATCAACCCATTTTTTCTTTCTGGAGACTCAGTTAAACAACATTCCCATGCTCCCTTGCATCTGGGCAGGGCCATGTGATTAGTTCTCACTAACAGAATGTGAGACATAAGTGTTATATCTATTTAGGGTCAAAGCAGTTAATGGTGGGCATGGCTTCTCCATGGTCTTTCTTATATGCTGTGTTTCTGAATGTGGAAGAGCCAATGGAGAAGCCTGAGCTGGCTCAAGGAGCCATTTTTGGGTAAGGTGACCAAGTCATCCAGGTTTGCCTGGGGCTTTTCTGGTTTTAGGACAGAGTGTTCTGTGTCCTGTGAAACCCTTCAGTATGAAGAAAACTAGAATGGTTAGCCACCCTGTTCTTGGAAGACAGACATTAACCACTGGACTGAGCAGGAAGAAACTTTTATTGTACTTATCCTCTGATAATTTGGGGTTGTTGTTCTCAGATTAGCTTACCTTGACTAATACAGGTAATTTTTATGCACTCTCTCCTTTACAACATCACTTCACTCACTCTGGGATTTTCCTCCAATACCCTAGTGGTCCTTTTCTTGCCTTGACTTTCTTCACAAAATATCAGTAAAGCTTAGGATTGATTTTAATTATTTGTTTCCTGGACCATGTTTACTCAGATGAAAAATTGTGCAGAGCTTAAATCACTTGATGTATTAGCTATCTGTTGCTTTGTAACAAACTACCCCAAAACTTGGTGAGCTTAAAACAACACATTTATCAACTTACGGTTTCTGCAGGTCAGGAATCTGGGCATGGCTTCTCTGGGTCCTCCAGTTCAGGGTCTCTCATGAGGTTGCAAACAAGTGTCCCCAAAGTTGCAGTTCTCTCAAGGCCCAACTGGGGCAGGGTGCTCTTCCCAGCTCACCCACACGCTTGATGGTGGGATTTGATTCCTTACTTGATGTTGGACTGAGGACTTCAGTTTGTCCCTGGTTGTTGGCTGGAGGGCCATGCTTAGTTCCTTGATTTATGAACCTGTTGAAAGAAGGAATGGGCTGGTCAGCAAGGAGGCAATGGCCCTGAGGAGGGGATGCAGAAGGATGGCATGATGGAAGAACAACAAGAGGCCAGATTGGCTGGAGCACATGTACAAAGGTGGTTGCAGGTGTTAGGGAATGAGGTCAGAGACTGAGGTAGAATCCAGATCCAGACTTGCAGTGGCAAAGACTTTGATTTTAATACATTTGAAGGTTTTTTTGTTTTTTTTAAAATTTTTATTTATTTTTGGCTGTGTTGGGTCTTTGTTGCGGTGCACGGGCTTCTCATTGCAGTGGCTTCTCTTGTTGCGGAGCACGGGCTCTAGGTGTGCGGGCTTCAGTATTTGCAGCATGCGGGCTCAGTAGTTGCGGCATGTGGGCCCTAGAGCACATGGGCTTCAGTAGGTGTGGTGCGCGGGCTCAGTAGTTGTGGCTCGCGGGCTCTAAAGCACTGGCTCAGTAGTTGTGGTGCATGGGTTTAGTTGCTCCGCGGCATGTGGGACCTTTCCGGGCCAGGGCTCGAACCCATGTCCCCTGCATTGGCAGGCGGATTCTTAACCACTACGCCACCAGGGAAGTCCTCATTTGAAGGTTTTGAGTAGGGACATTTTATTTACTTGAAGAGGATCAACCTGGCTCATGGCAGTTATTAACCAGAGTTTAGGAAATGGACTTTTCAGTTTTTATACTTCTGTCTCTTGAGCTTAGTTTATGTGTGTTGCTTGAGAGGATAAACCTTCCTAGTGCCCTGAAAAAGCAATAGATTTCTGAACCCACGTCAGACCCCAGACAGTGGTATATCCCCTGAATTAGTGGATGTCACCAGTGAGACCTCTTGGGGTCATGTGGAACCCACCTCCACACACACATGACCTGCCTCAGCATTTGAATTTCTTCCTAGGAGACACCTAACTGCTTCTCCTTGGGCTTCCCTGCCATAGGTTCATTGTCCAGCCTGGAGCCCTGCACGATCCTCAGTGCCTCCATCAGTTACTCTCAGTACATTTCACCACAAAAGATTGACAATAAAAGTAGCTGGTACATAAGTGGACGCTGCCAGCCAGAGAGTGTGGTATGTCTTCTGCTTGTCTCTTGAAGGTGGAGCTGTGAACCCATGTGTGCATTTTAAAATTTATTTGTCTAACTTCTTATGATTGGTAACTTTATGTGTCCACTTGGCTGGGCCACGTGGTGCCCAGCTGTGTAGTCAGACTTTATTCTGGATGTTTCTGTGAGAGTGTTTTTGGATGAAATTAACATTTAAATCAGTGGACTTTGAGTGAAGCAGATTGTCCTCCATAATGTGGGTGGGCTGCATCCAATCGGCTGAAACCTCAATAGAACAGAAGACTGTTCTCCTCTGAGCAAAAACTCTGCCAGCAGATGCCCTTGGGACTGGAGCTGCAGCATTGGCTCTTCCTGGGTCCCCAGCCCGCTGGTCCATCCTGTAGATTTTCAACTCGCCTGTCTCCATAATTGTGTGAGCCAATTTCTTAAAAGATATCTCTTTCCATACACACAGACACACATTCTATTGGTTCTGTGTTTCTGGAGAGCCCTAATACACTTCCTCAACAGATGTCATCTACCTTACATAAGAGGCTTGTAGAGCATTTCCCAAGAATGAGCACAGAATAGGTACTGTATTTGTCAAATGCTTACTCGCAGACAGGCACCGTGCCAGCCCTGGCAGGGACATGAAGCTGAATGTGACCCATCCTGTTCCCCAAGGCTGACACCCTCACAGGGAGTTCTTGTTCTATGGCAGAAGGTGCACATGGCTTTAACAGGCCAATGTTGGGATGAAGCCCATGGGCTCTGCCACCAGGACCACCTGGGTGTGAATCCCTGCTCTGCCACTTAGTGATCATCAACATTTAACTTCTCTGAGCCTCTGTTTCCTCCTCTGTTATGTGGAGTCAGTAGTTCCCAGCATAAGGATGAGGCTGCTGAAAATATTAAAAGAGCTAATGTATGTAGAGTATTTGGCAAATAGTACGTATGCAACAGATACGTTATTATAAATACCTTATTATATGCTTGTGAATAGCTTCAGCAAGTTACTTAACCTCTGAAATACTCAGTTCGCTCACCTGTAAAATGGCCATAATGATAATAAATTATTTTTGCTATATTAAATTTCATATTAGTAGGGACTTCCCTGGAGGCCCAGTGGTTAAGACTTCGCCTTCCAATGCGGGGATGTGTGGGTTCGATCCCTGGTAGGGGAGCTAAGATCCCACATGTCTCGCGGCCAAAAAACCAAAACATTAAAAAAAAAAACAGAAGCAATATTGTAACAGATTCAATAAAGACTTTAAAAATGGTCCACATCAAAAAAAAAAAATCTTAAAAAATTTCATATTGGTAGACCAGATTGTAAAAATACTGTTCTTTTGGGCTATATATTTTGATGCTCTCTGTCCACTGAAAATGGTGTCTGACAGCACGCACAACAATAAAGATGTGTTTTTATGGTTAATTTTATGTCCATGATCGCTTATGCAATATTCTCTTCCTCATTCATTAATTTAAGTATATGGGTATTGAGTGGCTACTCTATGCCAGGAACCATGTTAGGGGCTCTAGGTGCATAATTTACAACGTTCTCTGCAGTTTCTAGTGTGTAGGTATTATCACCCCCTTCTTAAGAGGTTAGAAAATTTTGGCTTAGCTGAAAACAGAGCACTTTGGAATATGTTCAGAGATAAAGGATACCATTCTCGTCCTCACAGAGCTCACCGACTTGTTAAAAATTATCCGAGAGAATCCTTGTTTGAACCCAAAGTGGTGGCATTTAGGGTACCTAATGGCACTGTCCTCTCTGCAGACACTCCTCAGGCTGTGCCTTAATGCAGCAGGAGCCCCTCCCATTCTCAGCAGTTAAGAGCTTCTTTGCTGCCCCAAGGCTGTCCTTTAGGGCAAGATAAGCACTGCAATGAAAGTAATGGAGTTAGCTAATTTACAGTGGTCTTCTTGGCTAAAATGAGCGATTTAATTTCCTGCCCTTGAAACGGCATCTTCTTCAGCGAGATAATGACTCGCACAGCCTGTCAGGGTATACTCAGAGCTATCTGAATGCCCCAAATGAGCCTGTAGCAAATGTCTGACCAGACACTGGCTTGCAAGACCTTGAGAAATTCTGTCTTGGTAGAACTTGGCATTCTTCCTGCCTGAGACATTTTTAATAATTTGGCTGTAAGATAAAACCCTTAATTCATGGGTGTGTAAAACAACTCTAGCTCAAAAGTATCTGTTAAGTCCACCCTTTCCAAATATAACTACAAATGGAAAGAGAAACTGTAAAATGTTTTCAGTGGAAAATTTCACTCCAGAGGGTCTAATTGCTCCAGATACGGTGGTTGACGCTCCCAGATCGTCCACTGGCAGCTGTTACTTCTCTAAGGATCTGATGCTCTTTTAAGCTGAAGCCCACAAGCCATGGAGTTTGTGCTTGTTTGGGGAGCAGCCCAAGCCCATCACCGGGTATGACAGGGTCAAACATTCATCCTGAGTGAGTGTTCACTGTCTCCCCTGCACCCCACCCTCTAAGGCAAATGCTGTCTTTGCCTGCCCTATCCACAAGCTTTGCTAGGGCCAGGAGAGGCAAAACTGGAGAGATGGTGGTGGTTTGTGCCTGACGTGGTCAAGATATATTTGCCAAAGAGAAGAAGGAATAGACATTGAAGGAAAGAGAAAATGAAAGGCAAGAGATGGAAGCTGCAGTTTTTTAACCTAATCTCAGAAATGACATCCTATTGCTCTTGCTGTTTGCTATTCATTAGAAGTGAGTACCAAGTCCAGCCCATACTTGAGGGGAGAGGATTACACAAGGGTATGAATACCTGGAGATGGGGATCACTGGGGTCCATCTCAGAAGACTGTCTACCATGCTTGTTGCCTCCAGTGAGGTTTGGGGTCTGTAGATTTTCCTGAGTAGTTGATGAGGAACTGATTCTCATTGGGATGTGAGCCCCCATGAAAAGAAGACTGGTTCTAGTTCCTCTGAACAGTTTTGAATTGTTAGTATCATCTCTTAACTTCTGTTTTTGGGATGCAGTCTCTGTCACTGTGATCGCTTCCTATAATTTTCTTAAATTGAAGCAAGGAAGAGAACCAACATTTATAAAGGCAGACTGTGGTATATAGTATGTAGGTATGCTATAGCTTATAGATATACTATAGCATGTAGGTATATACTACAGCATGTAGGTATTCTATATATTTTATCTCTTTTAATGCTATCTATGAAGCGACTGTCATCAGCCCCATTTTCTAGATGAGGAAACTGAGGCTCTGAGGTAGAGCATCTTGCTTAATGTCCCTCAGTGAATAAGAGGCAGGGCTAGGATTCTGAGGCCCGTCTTTCTCAAAGCCCGTGACCCTGCCACCTCCCGAAGCAGCAACAGCTTCGATCTCAGGAAATTCTTCCCTAGATAGAGCAGTAGATAAAAGTCTCCTACCAGATCCTACAAATTTTCTGAACCCCAAGCAAAAACTCAAACATTTCTGCTATTCCTAGACAATGGGCTCTCTGATCTGACATAGGGCTGAAACTGTAGACAAATAGAAAATAGAAAATGCAGCAAATTACTTGCCACGTGGCAGTGCAGTCGACTGGTTGAGTGGTTGAGCTTTGGAATTCGACAGACCTGAGGTGTTCAAATGCCAGCTCTGCCGCTTTTCATCTGTGCCATCACGGCAAATTGCCTAATCCCTCTGACACTGTTTCCCTAACTGTCAAATGGAATTATTGTGAAAATGAGATGGTCTTAATGTATATAAACCTCAGGGCCCAGCACATAGAAAGGCCTGAACACCTTCTGAATATTCCCCCTGCTCCCTCAGTATTACAAATACTATTCACTTAATGTGTGTACCTTTGTTTTTGTCAGTCTCTTCTGGGCAAAACCAAGTCCCAGGCACATCAGGATATTTGTCAATGGAAGTTAATTCTTGGTGCATGTCAAGACCCACACTGTAAACTTATTTTGTGCAAAGTGGAGCCCATCTAGCTGCCTCACAGCAATTGTCACTCAGTGCTCTGTTTCTCCACCTATTTCTACAGGAAACCCAGAAGAGCAGCAGTGTCTTCTGCTGGTGGAGACTTCTATAGGGCTCTTGGGGACACAGATGCAGTCTCAGACAAGTGTTTGCTCCCAATTAAACAAGCCAATAGTTCACCCCTCTTCTTGGGGTGGTGGTGGGGGGCAGAGGAGGGCTGAAGGAGTGGCCAAGAGAGTCATGTCCTTCACATGGAAACATGAAGCCAGAGGGCAGGCTACTCTCCCAGCCCAATACCTGGGTTTGCCATCCTTGTACTTGGCTATGCTATAATGTATCATTTCCTCATTCTTAACCCCTCTCTTCTCTTACCAATGCTCTTCAGCAGTCGTACGTGGGATCATTAGTGATGGCTCCAGGAAGAAGGGGGAAGTGCTTACAGACCTGGATTATGTGACAAGAACCCAGAGTCAAATCTCTAGTTAAAATGTCTCCCCGTTGTTCTACTGGCTTAAGCAAGGTCCTTGCCTCGTCCTGCCTGTGTCATCTTGTTTCCTGGTCCACCACACGGAGACAATGTGTAACTTTGTCTTAGAATATTCATATTTTACTCTCTCCCCAACTGACTTGTAGGACCAACGTGATTTCAAACCCCCTCTGTTCTCTTGATGCTGGACATAGAGAAGGGGCCCAAGAGTCAAGACAGTCAGCATGTGACAGATGCTCAGAGCTGACAGGGAGAAGACAGACATGGCCAAGGTAAGGTGAAGGTCACTGTGGCTGGCAAATGTCTCCCACTTCTCTTGATAAAGCTCTCCTTACCCTTGTCATAGGATGTGGGTTGTTAAGTGTAGGGAAGGAGCTGAAAATGGGAGTGGATCATGATATGTGATATGGGATAATATGTGATGAAAAAAGAGTTTCCTCTTTTTTTAATTAAAATTTTTTTATTTTTTATTTCTTTGGCCACGCTGCACAGCTTGTGGGATCTTAGTTTCCTGACCAGGGATTGAACCCGGGCCACTGCAAGGAAAGCACTGAGTCCTAACCACTGGACCGCCAGGGAATTTCCCCCAATTAAAAAAATTTTAAAAGCCTGTTCAGAATGTCTGGGAGCTTGGGCTTTACATACCTTGCCTCAGTTACCCTGGGCTCCAGCCAGAAATAAGGCATCAATAAAATTTCCTATGATTTGGTGAGTTTCCTATGATTTTGTGACTCTTGGTCTTACTTTAAGTGACTCGAAGAACCCCAAAGTGCCATGCCTGCTTAATAATGCTAACATCACCCCCATCTTTGACGCTGGCTTCTTGTCATCTGTGTGGCCTTCCACGCATGCAGCTCATTCACCATTGTGAAATTTGACACCTCTCCCATTACTCACGCCCCACATTGTGTGGTCCCTTCCCCTGGCTAAAGAAGCATAACTCAGATCTTCCTGGGAAACTGCTCTGTGTGTCTGTCATCTGGTCACGGTCTAGGTTGTTTTACTACTTCTCTGACTGTTGTCATCCTCGTTGGTTTTTCTTGTTCTTTCTGGGTGTTAATATTTTTGTTCCTTAGTAGCTACGGCAACCACTTTTTCTTTTCATTCATTTTCTCCCTGGGCCAAAAAGCTCATTCACTATCAGCGTTTAAACCACTATCATGCAATGAAGCTTAGAAGTCTGTGTCTCCAGGTAGAACTTTCTCTGGAGCTCCATATTCTATGTCCATCCAAATTTTTCCTTGAATGTCCTAAAGGATCCTCAAACTCATCCTGTCTAAATCTAAGTCAATTCCCTATCCCAGCCGGCAAGCTCCTCTCTTGATTTTCCTAGTTACTAGGAGATGTCACCACTTCCCCAGCTTCCAAAGCCAGACCTCCCACCCCCGCATTCCTCCTTGATTCTTTTTTTTAAATTTATTTATTTTTATTTTTGGCTGCGTTGGGTCTTTGTTTCTGTGCGAGGCCTTTCTCCAGTTGCGGCGAGCGGGGGCCACTCTTCATCGCGGTGCACGGGCCTCTCACTATCGCGGCCTCTCCTGTTGCGGAGCACAGGCTCCAGACGCGCAGGCTCAGTAGTTGTGGCTCACGGGACTAGTTGCTCCGCGGCATGTGGGATCTTCCCAGACCAGGGCTCGAACCCGTGTCCCCTGCATTAGCAGGCAGATTCTCAACCACTGCGCCACCAGGGAAGCCCCCCTCCTTGATTCTTGCTCTTTCTCATCCCACATCCAATATGTCCTAAAGATTTTACCTCCTAAATGTCTCTTTCATGTGTCCCTTCCCACCTCACCTTCCGTTTACAGCCTTAGCCTCATCTCTTCTTACCTGGGCCATTGTTTTCATTAGCTTTCTAGTCTTCTTGCCTCCATCTGATGCCTTCCATTCCCATTCCTTAGTCACCAGAATGGTCTCTATGAAATGAAAACCTGACCATGACACTTTTCTTTCCACACAGCTGTTGCAATATAATCTAACACCTTTTCATGGTATACACAGCTCACTGTGCTTTGGCTCCTGCCTCCCCACCCCTCTCACTCCCCTCCCATGGGGTCCCTCACCCTCTACACTAGCACATTTCATACATCATGTGATTTAATACATAACAACCTTTGCACTTGCTGCTCCTTTTGCTGGAAATGCCCTTTACTTCTTATATCCATTGGGCAAATGCATGCTCATTATTAGAAACTCAGCTTGGATGTTACCCCAGTGAATCCTTCCCTGAACCCTCTCCCAAAGTCAACCATTCACCCCTCAGCACCATGCCACATCTGATATGCACTTTTATTCAGACTCGTATAACACTGTACTGTCCTATTTGTTTATGTGCTTAGCTACTTCCCAAACTGTGAGATGCTGTATCTTCAGCAACCATCACAGTGTCTTATAAGAGTTACATGCCCAATAAAAGTTTGTTGACATCAACTTAATGTGCGTGCTTTCTTATGTTTTCCCTATAGGATCTTTCACATATAAAATAATACAGTTTGAAAATTTTTCTTTTTTTTAACCTTTATAAAGCCTTTCTCATATGAAAAGAACAAAGAATATTTATACCAGTGACTCATTACGTTATTTGAAATAAAAACATCTGAGTAGATCTTTGGAAAGGTGAATTTCCAACAAAAGAAAAACATGGTAAAATTTGTTGTCACATGTCAGATTACATGGAATCCAGTTAGCAGTGATGTATCTGTTCCAAAGTTTTCAGTCTGAGGCTTGGATGAAGCCCTGGACGGAAGCCCAGAGCCTCGAGTCCTGCCTGGCACACTTCAGACTCTTGGCAAATCTTTATTAAATGAATGAACCTCTCTGGGCCTTAGCTTCCTCCAGAGTGAAGGGAGGGATGAGAGTAGATTGCATCTGAGCCTTCTCTCTGCTCCCATGTTGTATGATTCTGATTTAATTACAAATACAGAGCAACTTAGAAGGAATGGTACAACTTCTTGTCATTGGAGAGATGGCTCTATCTATGAATGGACATTCTCTAATGGGGTTTCTATCTTTAAAAAATCTTTATCATTATTATTTTTGCTTACAAAGGTAAATGCATGCTCCCTAGATACCCTTAGTAGTTTGGTGTATAATATTTCAGATGAGTTCTTATGCATGTACAGGCATACTTCGTTTTATTGCAGTTTGCTTTACTGTGCTTCAAAGGTATTGCATGTTTTACAAATTGAAGGTTTGTGGCAACTTCATGTTGTCAGATGATAGCAATAAAATATTTTTTTTAAATTAAGGTATATATATTGCTTTTTTAGACATAATGCTATTGCACACTTAATACACTACAGGATATTGTAAACATAACTTTTATATGCACACACACACAAATTTGGTTGACTCGCTTTATTGCAGTATTCACTTTATTGTGGTGGTCTGTAACTGAATCTGCTATATCTCCGAGGTATGCCTGTACCTGTACATAATTAAAATCAGATTTTTTTGGCCATTGATTACTTTTCTTAAAAAACTCATCAAAATATCATGAACATCTTTCAGAGACAATTTTCTTTATGGAAAAAGGCAGTGAAATTCTTTGGTGGTTGATGTCAGTGGCTTCTGTTAAAAATGTAAATAATACTCTCCTCTTTCTACCACACTCTTGACCAGACAGCTGAGGGAGGGGGAGTCCCTAACCTGGAATTTTGTTTAAAATACAAATTCCCATCTCACATTCCATATAATTCCTGGCAATCCCTTGAAAGTTCTGCTCACTTTTAGCCCTGGAATGCTTTCATTAGCACCTTTTGACTGCTGTCATTGAACAAAAGAACTGGGCTTTTGGCACCTATGGGAAATGCCATGAGGGGGTGCCAGGGAACCCACATCCCTAAGACTTACAAGATTCATCTTCGTTTGTAGTTCTTGTTCTCCCTCCTCCACCCCCTGCTTTGAGGCTATAGCTCTTCCAGGGGCAGCCCAGCTAAGTAGCCTGAATCCCTCCTCCTCTCTGCCCTCCGCCTCCCACATCTCACTCTGGGGGCTGCTTAATATGCAGCCAGCATCCACTCAACATAATGTGCCTTTACCTGCCAATGTGCTTTGAGGGATATTGTGAGCATTAAATTTGCCATTTACATTTTCATGTCTGACATAATTGAGGAATGAATGCTCTTATGAAAATTAAACTTGTGGTTCTCCGGGGCTGCTGTAACCCTGTTAAAATGTAATGTGATTTTTGATGCTTCTTCTTGAGGTTTTTATTAAATAGAATATCAGGATGACTAATTCCCTGGGCCTAAATGCAGGCTGGGAAGCAGCATTATTGATGGGGCCGTGTCCAAATGGTCCTCCGTGCTCAGCCTCTAATGGCCTAATAATGCATTATACTTGAATCAGAAATACTTTGAGTCGTAGTGCTTATTGCCATTATTGAAAACACCTGGATGCTCCATTCATCAAGGTTACATCCAAAGGGGCCCATTTGTTTATTAGGCTGTCAGTAAACATCTCTATTTGTTCTGGGTTCAGTCACATTTGGCCACACTGGAGAGAGAGCTCAGATCCAGCCTGGGGATCTCTTGTGGTTTCTCCTGATTTGTTTTCTTGTTAAGAAAAAAGCAAGCTAATGAGAAGTTGGGAGTGGCTTTATAAAGAACGCATTTTACCTCACGTAATCTGCCGTGATGGAAGCAGAGATCGGGGAGGTGGGCTCCTGCAGAGGCCCCTGGAGGCTCCGTCATTCAGCAGCTGGCAGAATGGCCGCCCTGCTTCGCTGGTCCTCTCACCCCGTGCCGACACCCACCAGCTCGGACACTCTGCAGCCCTGCAGCCCTCGGGCATGGATGCCCGGGGCCCACACACCCTGGAAGGGCATATCTCCCCTGTCTGCCTCCTCCCACAGAACAAAATCAAATTCCTCTCTCTTTGGGTGCCCAGAGAGTGACATTTCCCTTTCACAGACACTTCCTGACTTACACCCCTGTCAGGAGAACTTGGCCACAATATTGTGATTAAACTGGAAATGCTTCAGGATGCCTTTTTAAAAAGCCATGTTTCGAAGAAATTATAAAATGCAACGAACATCCCCGCTGCATGAAACAGAAGTATATTTATGACCTTTTGTTCATGACTTAATGACTTTTTGTTATGTAAAAGGATGCTGTACCCCATCCGGGTCAAGACCTAAAACACCGCCGGCACCCAGGAGCCCTCCCCCAGTGTCCCACCCAGATCCCTTCTGCTGCTGTGGTAACCACCTCGCAGCCTCGTCTCCCAACTGAGTCGGCCGCCATGATAGTTCAGTCTGTAGACCACCCAGGACCAGCCACCAGATCCATTCAACTTTCCCTTTCAAAGACATCTTTGAACAGGCACCTAGCCTTTGTTTTCCAGTCCTGACTAGAATGCATTAAGGAGTGAGGGAGAGAGGGGACAGACAATGCAAATAGCAAAGTGGATGCAGAGAAACTCTACCTAGTAAGAAAAGCCTGAGATGGAAACTGAAAAGCTTCTCCCCATGGTTGCTTGGCTCTGCTGGGGTGCTGTCTTGGCATCGATTCAAGCACGGGAGGCAAATGTTTCCACACCCCCTACAACTGTGTTTTCTGTCTCATGAAACAAAGCAGGAAGGGCTGAATTTGCATCAGTTAAGAATTACATACTCAGCGAGTATTCCATAATTGCCACCCCAAAAGGGGAACAAAATCCGTCAAAGATGGTCGTGTGTTGGTCTTCAAAAAGCATGTTCCCCATAGCTTTTACTGCCTCTCTGGGGACGGCTCCGTGATCTTTTCAGCTTCCCTCGCTATGGGGGTCAGAGGAGGTCTGAGCTGTAAGCCCTGGAGGCTGTGGGGCAGGATGGGGCAGGGCTCAGGTTGCCTGGTCTGTGGGCCCACCTGAGGGGAAGGTCATTCTGCTCAGAGGGACAGTCTGGCGACTTAGGTCACAGGTGTGTGGACTGACAAAAGTGACCTCTGTTAGCAGGGTTTGTTTTTGAAGCCTCTGGGGCCAAGAGGGGAGTCGGATAGGAAAATTTGTTCTCTCCTGCAAGTAGGAATTACCTGAGCACCATTCTTTTCCCTGAAGCCCTCAGAAGCTCTCCTTTGTTCACAGTTCTACCACTGGGGGATGCATCTGGCTGGGGTGAGGCAAAGGCTTTTATACCTGCTGCTTTGAACCCCCTTCTTGCTTTTGTAAAACATAACAGAAATCTCAATTAAATAGAGTTGGGAGACCAGCAGGGGGAGCTCTGATACTCTGCCTCATACCCAAATCCAGGAAGAAGAAACATTCTTCTTCTTTCCTCCAAAGTGTAGGCTTTTAGGGTATTAAGCAAAATAATTTAAAGCAGTCTTATTTGTGCATCTGAATGACATGAAGGCCTGTTAAAATACAGATTGCTGCCCAACCCCAGATTTCTGATTCAGTAGCTCTGTAGGGGCCCAAGAATTTGCATTTCTAACAAGCTCCTGCTGCTGCTGGTGGTGGTGCTGGTGGTCCTGGGACCACACTCTGAAAACCGCTAATGTAAAGGCTAGGGACATGGGCACCCAGAAAGCCTAAAGGAGAACAACAAAATAAAACTAGAGTATCTTAAGTCTTCAGGGTGCAAACTTCTAAAGCCACATCCAAGAGAACAGAATACTACAAATGCTTTGTAAAAGAAAATACATGTTTATGATATGGAAAGCTGACAGGATTGATGGAAGTAAATCCGTCCCCAAACAAATCCACTTATTTAGTAAATGAGGTTAAAAAAAAAAAGTAAACGAGGGCCATCCTATGAAATGGATTTACTGTAAGAAACTGTAATCATTCATCCTGTTTCTAGCTTCTGATGGCAAGTGCGGGGATTCCGGGGAAGAGGAAGCCATTTCTCCTTAATGGCCCCGGCTGCAGTGAAGATGGAAAAGATGTGGTTTCCTCCCTCCTTCCCTTATCCTGGCCTCATCAGAATCACAGCTTCTTGAGGTCAGAGCTGCCGAAGATAGCTTTTCTTCGAGAAACGTGAAGCCCTTAGAACATGTGTCTTCTCTGACCTTAACTGGTTGCTGTGTGTGAGGGACACCTGGTGTGACGTGATTAGCCCACCCGGGTGGTTGTCACCCGTGCCACACACTAGAGTCCCCTGGGGAGGCTAACAAGAGTACAGATGCCTGAGTTCTCTTTCCACTCAGAGCCTCCTCTAAGGGAGGCTGTTTCTGGTTTTTTTTCTTTTTTTTTTTGGCCGCACCACAAAGCTTGCGGGAATTTAGTTCCCCGACCAGGGATTGAACCCAGGCCCTCAGCAGTGAGAGCGCAGAGTCCTAACCATTGGACCACCAGGAAATTCCCTCTCTGTTTTTAAGTTCTGCAGTGGATTTTGATGTGCATTCTGGGCTGGGAATCCCTGCCAGCAGTCCTGGTATGACAGCCCCCTTGACTTGTCCTGCTGCCCCTTTGCCTCCTCTTCTGTGTTTTTCCTGTATTTTCCCCTTATGTTTTTTCAGAGCCTGGCACAGGGGTTCAGCTGATGGTTTGCTGACAGAGTCTCTCCTTGACCAAACTTTAGCCAGGCTCCTCTGAGCCTTCTTCCCAAATAGGCCTTGACTTCTGGGCTTTTGCCTGTCCTTGCACCATCTAAATGTAGCAAGAACCCTGCTAAGTTGGTTTAGCCAGAAGCTCCCCGCCTCAATATCTGATCTGGTTTCTCACCCTCCACCATGCCCCAGGGGGTGGCTGATCACCCTGGTCTGCCTTCAGCAAGAATCCTGTTAGGTCAGTTTAGTCAGAATCCTCCTCATACCCCTGATGTTCCCCCTTACTGATTTTCCATCCACTGACCCCCACTGGGCTCCTTAAATTCCCACACTTTCTTGTATTCAGTTGAGCACAGTCTCTCTCCCCTACTGCAAAACCCCACTGCAGTAGTCCCTATACCTATCTCAATGTCTTGAATAAAGTCTGCCTTACTGTTTTAACAAGTGTCATGAATCGTGTTTTCTTTAACATCACCCAGCTGAGAGGCCTATCTGTCTTGAGAGTTCACCCCTTGGATGCAGCATTTTCCATTCTGCGGTCCTAGAAGCACTAGTGTCCCTGATCGGTTAAGAGAAATTCTCTGAGAGAGAGAGAGAAAAGGAAGGGAGGGAGGGAGAGATGAAAGGAAGGAAGGAAGGAAGGGAGGGAGGGAGGGAGGGAGGAAGGAAGGAAGGAAGGGAGGGAGGGAGGGAGGGAGGGAGGAAGGAAGGAAGGAAGGAAGAAAAAGGGGGATGGGGAGCAGAAGGGGGAGAGGGAGAGAGTTCTGTGGTCAGCTAGTTTTGGAGGACATTGGAGAAAAGAAATGCAAAAGTTCTTTTTCTGCGGGATTTTTATCAGATTCTTTATTCTACTAATATGAATTTCCACTTTATTTTTCAGGGAATACCATTAACATCTCAGAGGATAGATTTATACCATGGCTTTGGTATCACTGCAATCCAGCTTTTCAGCCCCCTTTTGCCACTGACCAGGTGCCTGGGAAAAGTCCTTCTCTGTTTCATCAAGTGTAAAGTGGAGACAATGACAATCCCACTTCATGGAACTGCTGGGAGGATTAAATGAGCTAATGCATGCTAAGTGCTTAGCTCAGTGACTTTGGATATAGGAGGTGCTCAGTTTAAATGATCATTACCCAGGGACTTCCCTGGTGGCGCAGTGTTAAGAATCCGCCTGCCAATGCAGGGGACACTGGTTCGAGCCCTGGTCTGGAAAGATCCCACATGTCGTGGAGCAATTAAGCCCATGCACCACAACTACTGAGCCTGCGCTCTAGAGTCTGTGAGCCACAACTACTGAGACTGTGTGCCACAACTACTGAAGCCCACCCTGCCTAGAGCCTGAGCTCCGCAACAAGAGAAGCCACCGCAATGAGAAGCTGCGCACCGCAATGAAGAGTAGCCCCCGCTCGCCGCAACTAGAGAAAGCCCGTGCACAGCAATGAAGACCCAACGCAGCCAAAAATAAATAAGATAAATAAAAATAAAAAATAAATGATCATTACCCAGTAGAAGGATCAGGAGTGTCTATGAAGGACTAGAACAGGAAGAGGATGAAGTTCAGATACAGTGGAGTAATGACCAGGCTGGTTCCTGAGCACCAGCGAGAACGGGTTTGGAAACAAGACCACAGACTCAAATTTTTGCAGTTTGATTTGTCATTTACCCAAGATCCGCATAGAGAAGAAATGAGGAGACCACAAACCATAGGATGGAGACCACCACCCTCCAGTTTTTCTTTAAATCGAGGTAAAATTCATATAATATAAAGTAACCATTTTAAAGTATACAATTCAGTGGCAGTTAGTATACTCACAATGTTGTGCAACTATCACCACTAAATAGTTCCAAAACTTTTTCATCACCTCAAAGAGAAACCCCATATCCACCAAGCAATCACTCCCTACTCACCCACCCACCCAGTCCCTGGCAGCCAGCAATCTTTCTGTCTCTGGATCTACCTATTCTATTCTATTTCATACAAATGGAATCATTAATATGTGACTTTTTGTGTCTTGCTTCTTTCACTTACCATAAAATTTTCAAGGTTCATCCACGTTGTGGCATGTATCCGTACTTTGCTCTTTTTCTGTGGCTGAATGGTATTCCAATTGTATGGCCATATCACATTTTATCCATTCATCAGTTGGCTATCTGGATTGTTTCCTCTTGACCACTGTGAATAGTGCTGCTGTGAACTTTTATGTACAAGTTTTGTTTGAGTATCTGTTTTCAATTCTTTTGGATGTTTACCTAGGAGTGGAATTGCAGAGTCAATTAGGCTAATTTTATACTTAACTTTTTGAGAAACTGCCAAACTGTTTTCCACAGTGGCTGCACCCTTTTTCATTCCCACCGGCAGGGTATGAATTTTCCAATTTCTCCACATCCTCACCAACCCTTTTTATTGTCTGTATATTTGATTATGGCCATCCTAGTGGGTGTGAACTAGTGTCTCATTGTGGTTTTGGTTTGCATTTCCCTAATGACTAATGACATTGAGCACATCCTTCAGTTCTTAACAGTCAACCTGGTGGGTTTTCTTCCTTCCAGGATCTGCTTTGGGATCCACAGGGAAGGTAGGGTCTTGTATCACAAGGAAACACACATTAAAGCCATTCTGTTTGAAAAAAATTTTAAATACATGTTTTAAAGAACACTGTGAGCCACAATAAAGATGGCAAAATAGATATCTGAAATTCAGATACACATTCAAAAAGAAAGTGAGTCACTGTATTGACTTAGAAGGACAAAGAGGATGACGAAATTGAGGATATCTTTTGAGTTGAGATTTGTAACTTTTAGAACATTGGACACAAATTCTGTTAGTCCAGGACTTGTTGACCCTCTTCAGAATCTCCTGGAGACCCTTGGGAATCCTTTAAAGGTAAGGAGCCACTTTGTAGACTCAAAGTCAGATCCTGCTTTGGCAGGTGAAGGCAAGGCTTTCAAGCTACTCATGCTGGACCAGAGACCAGAAGTTGCCTGGGGACTTCATAAGACTTTTAACCTTGATGTATATTCTTGTTAAGTCACTTCCCAGGACAGTATTAAAAATGCTGTTAAAGTGGATGTGGAGGCTTGCCTATCAGTCAAGCAGACATTCCTAGGAGGATGGGATGAGCTATGTAACTTAAAAGGTTTTGCACAGCAAAGGAAACTATAAACAAGACAAAAAGACAACCCTCAGAATGGGAGAAAATATTTGCAAACGAATCAACGGACAAAGGATTAATCTCCAAAATATATAAACACCTCATGCAACTCAATATTAAAAAAACAAACGACCGAATCAAAAAATGGGCAGAAGACCTAAATAGACATTTCTCCAAAGAAGACATACAGATGGCCAAGAGGCATATGAAAAGCTGCTCAACATCACTAATTATTAGAGGAATGCAAATCAAAACTACAATGAGGTATCACCTCACACCAGTTAGAATGGGCATCGTCAGAAAATCTACAAACAACAAATGCTGGAGAGGGTGTGGAGAACAGGGAAGCCTCTTGCACTGTTGGTGGGAATGTAAATTGATACAGCCACTATGGAGAACAGCATGGAGGTTACTTAAAAAACTAAAAATATAAATGCACATACAAGCCTATTATTTCCCTTCTGTTTTACAAGCGTTTGATTATTACTCCATGTTCTGCACTTTGCTTTTTAACGCAATAATATAACCTCTTCTGAGCTCAGATGCAGTTTGTCTTACTTATCCTTGTTGTTGTTAAAATATCACCTCTACTTGGACACTTTCTGGCTCTTTCCTGCTGACTTCTTGTCAGATATGATTAGACTGTCATAACTTTTATCGAATAACGTAGCTGCAGACTCGCTCTCAGGAGGGGCGGAAGTGTCACGGCCAGCTTCCTCTTGCTGCTTGCTGTGCTTGCATTATTATTATTATTGTCATGTGCAACCTGCCATCTCTTGGCAGGAATCTTTTAAAGCTACTTGTCTATTTCCCGAAGGCTAGTTTAGTTAAATCTGAATCCCACAGTCATACACCAATGTAACTTTGCACACGTAAAGTACATAGGGCATGAGACAAGGGAAGCAAGTGAAGGAGAGAGTGAAGATCTCTGTCCCAGGAGCCCATCTGCCATCAGGAACTCTCAGGCCACTTGACTGTGCCTGGCTCACCTGAGGACCCCTTAAGGGCCCAGTGTTAGCTTGTTTGTTAAATGTTACTAACACTTAACATCTTCCTAGTTTTTTGATGAAAAATAAATATAAATAGAAGCTTTAATATTTTTTCCCCACATCTCCATGGATCATCTTCTACACACCCTGGCATGCATGTAACCTACTTTGGAGACCACTGCTCAAGACAAAAAAGTCTGGTTTCTTTGGCTTTAATCATATATATATATATATATATATATATATATATATATATATATATCCTAAAAATTACAGTATTAGTGCATATTCATTGAAGAAAAAAGCAGAAAATATAAAATCAGTCCTAATTCCACTTTATTTTTTGGTTTACATTCTCCTAGACTTTTCCTTAAAGATGTGTGTATGAATTTTTTTTTTTAACAAAAATGAGGTCATACAGGACGTACTGCTTGTACTTAATCTTATGGTACATCCTTATCTATTTCCTCAGGATAAATCCCTTAAAGTGAAATTGATAAGCAAAGGGCAGGCACTTTGTAAAGATGTGTGATGTATATTTCCAGTTGCTCTACAGAGAAGTTGTACCACCACACACCAGCAGAAAATGGGAGGGCCTTTCCCCATGCATCCTCACTAATACTGCCACCTTAAAACAAAACAAATCCAAACATTGTAAATGCAATGGTCCAGTGTATTTCATTTCATTGAAGTTCTATAGAACTTCAGCAGTACTTTCATGTGTTTATGGCAATTTCATGCTTATCCTTTTGTGGATCGCTTTTTGGTGTTGTTTATTTTTCCGTTGGAGTGTTCTTCTTTCAATTAATTTGAAGAGATCAATTGGATTATCAATTAATTTGAATTGATCAATTGATTAATTTTGTTCCCTGGTTAACTCAGGCTGTGTGATGGAGGTTACATCCTTTCCTCCCATTTTGGTTGTATGGACCAGCCGTGAGGGTGGAGAACAGAGCTGACCTGTGCTCCTTTGGCCAGTCGGTTTGTATGTGGCTTCTTTTCAAGGCTCTGAGATAAACCGTGATGTACGAAAATGAAAGCTGCATGGGGTGGTAGGAATCAGGAACTGGGAAATGTGAAGTGTTAAGAAATCTTTGACAGAAAACCAAATTCTCAATATAAAACTCCTTTTCCCAAAACCTGAATGTTCAAGATTGAAAAAAGGCTTGCTTATTAAATGTTATTACCTCCTTGTAATAGATGTAGTAATTATAACTGTAACTTTCTGCCATAGGTCAACACAGCTTTGGAGTCATACAGGCTTTTGTTGGTGTGGCTCTGGACAGACAGGTCTGGGTTGGATTCCACATTCTGCCACTTCCCAGCTCTGTGACCTGAAATAAGTTACCTGATCTCTCCAAGCCTCAGTTTCTTCCTCTGGAAAATGGAGTTGACCATCATAGCTAACTCACAGCAGTACTGCAGGGACTGAATGAGAAAATGAACACTAAATGTTTTGTAAAGGGCCATGCACATATTAAACACTCAATTACTATTTCTGTTATCCATTCTCAATATTATGTTTTTATTATTCCTATTCCTATCAGCATGAGAGTTGTTCCAGGAACTACATCCTGAGCTCCAAACAATTAATTCACAAGCCTTTTTGGGAATACAGTCCATTTGTTGGCTGGACCCCTCAGCGAAAGTTGGTGACTTACAGACAGATACAAACTTTGGTGAAATGGCCAGTAAAATATTGCCACCATTAGGTGGCGCCAGTGCCCAGCGGATCCGTGCTTGGACGCCGGCATCACCCAGGCAACAAGGGCAGGCCGGGGCTGAATCTGTACTGCAAAGGGGCAGCCCTCGGTGGGGAAACACTGAGGAGAGCAGCGGTGGTCTCAGGCTCCTGTCTGCTTTGATACGGCCGCACACATGGGTCCCGTGCCCCCATACACCCACACCCCCATTTGCCCTGACACTCCTCAGCATGCCCCCAGGCCCCCGAAGTTTCTTACAAGACTCCTCCTCCCCAAGCTTTCCTCCCGTCCAGGGCTCCACATGCCCCCTTCATGTCCTTGGCACACTTTCGACAGCATTCTCACCCTCCTCCACGCCCTTCTCGGGGGGCGGTGCCCATGTCCTGCCGCCCTGTCACCGGCTTAGTGTCAGCCTGGGCAATCCTGAAAACAGAACCCCCAATCCCAGACCTCTTGTTTTTTCAGGTTTTGGGTTGTATCTGTGGGTTTTTCCTGTTTTCCCATGGGGCATGACCCTGGGCTTTTGAGTATCCATTTGAACCAGTGCCCTTAGCTCATCCTGCAGTTCCCAAGTGTCATGTGCCCTTTATCCCAATGGCTGTGACCTTGGGCAGGCTGGCTAGTCTCCCA